>NC_079436.1:38395756-38562004 GCF_903798145.1 Danio aesculapii
ACATTTATTTTTACTCAAAATAGCTCAAAAGTCAGCACTTCTGTTTTTCAACGACGTGTTCCAGAATGACACTAAATAAATAAATATTAAAAATAAATAAACAAATAATAATAATAATTATTATTATTAACATTAACTGTCCTAACCAAAGTTTAGGTAAAACTTTACAAAAGTTCTCATTTGTAATTAGGGTAACACATACAGAGCACTTATTAACTATTGACTAGTTAATTATTAGTGCAGTATATAAACTTTAATCTCTTTAATACACTTTTAAAATCCTTAGATTACAGTTTTCCATATTTTATAATTATTCCAAAAAAAAATTATTCTTTTGAATTGCTTTATGGGAGATTGGTCTTTTCTTCCTCAACTGTTGATGCTGAAAAGTGTTTTATAATTAGAATTTTGATATAATGTTTAGGTTGGTGTTGCAAATTATGTAATGTAATGTAATGTGCATTCATATAGCGTATTTATCATGTTTGGTTATACACCCAAAGTGCTTCACAATCATCACCATCAGTGTGCAGCATCCATAATGACAATGGTGCCAGTGCGGTCACCACACACCAGCTATTGGTGGAGGGGAGAAACAGTGATAGAGCCAATTCGGTGGATGGGGATGATTGTGGGAGGCCATGATGGGTAAGGTCAGATGGAGGGAATTTGGACAAGACACCGGGATTACACCCCTACTAGAAGTGCCATGGGATTTTTAATGACCACAGAGAGTCAGGACCTCGGTTTAATGTCTCATCCGAAAGACAACGCTCAGTATTGACCATATAGTGTCCCCTTCACTATACTGGAGCATTAGGACCACAGACCGCAGATGTGAATGCCCACTGCTGGCCTCACTAACACCACTTCCAACAGCAACTTAATTTTCCCATGTGGTCTCCCATCCAGGTACTGACCAGGCTCAGCCTTGCTTAACTTCAGTGAGTAACTGGTCTTGGGCTGCAGGTTGATAAGTCTGTGGCCATAAATTACAGTACAAAAACCTGGTAACAAACTGCCAGTACTTTTTCTGTCATTTTACACACTTATCTATATATTATTTTCTATATATTATTAACAGTATATTGTTTCAAACTACTAAAATGTCAATGAAAGTCACTTTGTTTAAACTACACAGGGATAAAGCTCCCTTAATGCAATTCATAATCGTAAATAATTGGAAAACACCTGTGAATCACAAAATATAAAACCTGTTAATAAACAGATTATTTTTTTTACAGTCTATGCGTGTTTTAGAAAGTTTATAATAAGGTTTTCTGCATGACCATATTCTAGATTCCTTAACCTTAGTAAAATAATCAGACTATCCCTAATGCTTGCCATTCACCAAATGTGAATTGAAATATGTGTGTGATCACATACAAAGTCAATGCAAACAAGAAAATAGAAGTAATTTGCCACTGGGTGGTGCAAGTGATTCAACTATGATTGAAAAATTCAACTTATGCGGAAGATTTGCGTGATGTGAAAAACATTCCACAAGTAATCTAGAGTGAAATGCGTTGTGTCTGGTGTGAACCCAGCATAACTGACTTTTTCTTCACCTAACCTAGTTCACTGAAGGACGTTCAGGCCCATTCTGTAAATTGGATCAACCTATTCATTAAAAAATATTCTAAGATTAATTTAAGTATAGTCAATTACATTGTAAGTACAACATACTGTAAAATAACAATCAATGGAAGATGCCAAAGACGTTTAAGTGTTACAAATGTTGTAAAAATCATATAGATCTCAGAGAATACATTTAATTTGAACATGGCTGATCAAACATTCATTGTGCAAGCACTGACATCAGTAATAATTGTTGAGAAAGTTGAGAAATGGATGATGGTACTTGTCATTGTTGAAAAAAAAATGAATTCATATGATGCAAAAAGGAAGTCATATTCATTTTTATTGCTACGTACACTCACTGGCCACTTTATTAGGTACACCTGTCCAACTGCTCGTTAATGCAAATTTCTAATCAGCCAATCACATGGCAGCAACTCAAGGCATGTAGACATGATCAAGAGGATCTACTGCAGTTCAAACCGAGCATTAGAATGTGGAAGAAAGGTGATTTAAGTGACTTTGAACGTGCCATGGTTGTTGGTGCAGACTGGCTGGTCTCAGTATTTCAGAAACTGCTGATCTACTGGAATTTTCATGCACAACCATCTCTAGGGTTTATACAGAGAATGGTCCAAAAAAGAGAAAATATCCAGTGAGCGTCAGTTCTGTGGGCGCAAATGCCTTGTTGATGCCAGAGGTCAAGAGGAGAATGGCCAAACTGGTTTGAGCTGATGGAAAGGCAACAGTAACTCAAATTACCACTCGCTACAACCAAGGTATGCAGAAGAGCATCTCTGAATGCACAACATGTCAAACCTTGAGGCGGATGGGCTACAGCAGCAGATGACCACACCGGTCCAACTCGGTACAAGACAGGTGTACCTAATAAAGTGACCGGTAAGTGTATATATAAGCGTGATCAGCAAGCTCAATCAACGTTAATTACAGTTGGATGGAAGTTGGTCTAAGCTAGACAGGTACAAACCAGTTCTTTATTACACATGTACATACCAGTCACGTTTACACATGACCTTTCCACCATCTCTGTTAATATTGCCCAGAGTACAAACTATGCGATGACAAAATAATGGAGCGTATTATAAAAATGAAAGGAAGTGAAGAAAGAAAAGCCTCTTGCAGATAAAAGAAGAGACCTTTGATGTGCGGATAAAGAGGACAAAGCCTAAGGCTGAGTGTGTGAATGGGTCAGTCAGGGCCCTTTTTGGTAAGCTAGGTCATGCCTGCCTGTCTGAGGAGAAACTGTTTCCATGTAAAGCTGCACTGCGACCTCTCTTTCTTTCTCCCTCCCTCGCTCACTCATTTCATCCCGGCGGTGTGCAGGCGGTGCTGGGCTTCTCTCTGCAGAGTCTCCCTCGCTCCTCTCTCTTTCTCCCCTGAGGGATGTTAGTTATGTGCTGCGGTCATTTCGGCACTTTTAAAACCTAGGGTGGAGCGGCGCTTTAGAAATTCATCGATTCTCAAACAGTGCGAAAACTCTTTGTCCTTGAGAAACAAAAACGCCTTGAGCTGAGGATTAAGGAAAAGAACAGAGTGTAAATCTGTAGGTTTCAGATTGGGGAGGTACTGCTCTATATGTGTCTGGGTATGACTTTAGTGAGCGTTTAAAGGTTTAGTTTTCAACTCTTGTTATCATTTATTCACCTTTAAGTTGTTCCAGACCCCATTAGACTTTCTTTCTTTCTTTCTTTAGAGGAGCACAAAAGAAGAAATTTTGAATATTTTACTGGGCGCACCTTTGAATGCAATTACAAAGAATCTGGAGATTTAAAGCTTGGCAAAAATCTATATGAAAGTTTCAGAAAAGTTGTTTATACAATTTGTGTGCTGTGTGGCATATTATGTAGCTAATTATTCACTTTTCATTCCTGAGGGATGTGATCGGATCGAGTCAGTAAGCTGAACTGGATCAATTCGTGAATGAATCAATTAGTGCATTGAAAAGATTCATTTAGAAACAGGGATTAATAGCAGTCAAGTCAAATTCATTTGTATAGCTCTTTTCACAAAACACAACTAGTAATCTAGTACAATGCTACTCCATATACACGACCTTACAAAATTCTTGTTGTCAATCCCAGTTGTAAGAGCATCAAATAATAACTTGACTTCTAGTTGACTTCTGGATGAATCATCTGTTGATCTGTATCCCAATCATCACAAATACTGCAGAAAGTCTATTGGAACTTGCATGGACCCAAGAATCTCACAGAAATCAGTCAAGTTTGGTTAAGGAAAAATCATGGTTTGGGGTTACATTCAGTAGGGGGAGAGATCTGCAGAGTGGGTGGCAACATCAACAGCTTACGGTATCAAGACATTTGTGCTGCCATTTCATAACAAACCACAAGAGAAGGCAAATTCTTCAGCAGGATAGCGCTCTTTCTCATACTTCAACCTCCACCTCAAAGTTCCATGAAAGCAAAGAAGGTCAAGGTGCTCCAGGATTGGCCAGCACAGTCACCATGAACATTATTGAGCATGACTGGGGTAAGATGGTGGAGAAGGCATTGAAAATAAATCCAAAGAATCTTGAACTCTGGGAGTCCTGTAAGAACGCTTTCTTTGTCATTCCAGATGACTTTATTAATAAGTTATTTGAGTCATTGCCGAGATGTATGGATGCTGTCCTCCAAGCTCATTGGAGTCATACACAATATTGATTCTTTCTCCACTGCAAAATGACTTTATATTCTATACTGTACATTAATTCTGTTAAGTGACAAGACTTTTGTCTAAGCAAAGTCAGACCTTACTGTCCTAATTAAATATTTAAAAATCAAGTCATGATCATATATTATTTTGGTAAAAATAAGCGTAATCTAGAGAGCTTTGCCTTCCATATAAGCCACTTCTGACACCAAATGATCAACTAGAAGTCAAGTTATAATTTGTTGTTCCTAAAACTTGGATAAGCGACAAGACTTTTGTCAGCAAGTATACTGTAGGTTGAGGTATGGGCTTAGTGAAGATTTAAAGGTTCAAATGGCAAAACATCTTAACTTCACCTTACCGTGTTTCTATACCCCATTAAACTTCTTTCTTAAGTCGAGCTCAAATTGAAAAAATTTAAATAATTTACCAGCCATTCCTTTGAAACCTTTTAGTATGATTCAGAGATTTAAACCTTGAACATGGCAAAAACCGATATGAATATTCCAGGAATGTTGTTTATACCTTGTGCTTATATTGCACATTTTTTGATAGCAATAAGTAAATGGACCTATAAATAATGATTTACTTGTTACTACAATCTTCCATTCCAGAGGTATGATCACATCATTTAGTCAATGAGATGAACTGGAGATTCAGACCAATTCTAAAAAATATTATACAATCCTAAAAATCTACTTGTTAAGTGTGACGTCATGCGAAGCGGCTTCCGGGTCCAGAACTCTATCAAACTGTATGGGGAGACTCATCAAATGGTAATAATAAATTTTTACAAAGCGATTTAATATTTTCAAAAATCACGATCGCAATGTATATATATCCATTCCAGAAAGTGATTAATGTTTTATAAATTGTTAAAATATTAGTGTATGTGATGCAGCAAGTCCAGAGACTGTTCTGTACACCATGATTTTATATAATACTTTAATGTGTGATATGACTAAATGTGGTCATAAACGAATATTTTCTCAATTCAAATGAGTTGGACCTGGAAACAGTATTCCATACTTCACCACTTAACAAGCAGGTGGCAGGAAGAACCAAAACGGTGAAGAATCTTTTAGTGGAGAATTTTTCAAAGGGTTCTTCCTTTTTATTATTGTACGATGAACAATGTCATAATTTAAAGAACATTTGTTCACTGTAATGGAACCATTAATGTCAATAAATTGTTTATTTTTTATAGTGCAGGCCTGTTTTGTGAACTGGATCAATCGACTAATTAAAAGATGCGATTCCAAAGAGTTGTATTGATTCAGTTCAGGTCAGATACAATTGTATAGCCTTTTTCACAATACACTGCTAGTATTAGAGTAGTATAATGTGTGATTAAACACTTTAGTTCTCTGTTCTCTATATTTAATCACATTTATGTTGTTCCAATTCCAATTAAAGAGATTTACTTACTATTTACTCAACCTCAAAGGATTACAAACCTTCAGGAGATTCTTTCTTCTGTTAAACGCAAAAGAAGATATTTTGAAGAAAGCTGTAGGAAACCTGTAACCATTGACTTCCATATTGAGAAAAACAAATACTATGTAAGTCAATGGTTACAGGTTTCCAACATTATTCAAAATAACTTCTTTTGTGTACATCAAAAGAAGAAATTCATAAAAGTTTGAAACAAGTAAATGATGACCGTTTTTTCATTTTAGGGTGAACTGTCCCTTTAAACTTTAAAAGTTTTTGTAATCCTTATTCAAAATCTGCCAGTTTGCTTCTGCCCTGGAATGGCAGTGTGATGGCTTGGAAAAAAATATGCTTGGCCACGCCCCTCCAACCATAAAGCCAAGGTCACACTGCACTTTTCTCCCCATAGACTTCCATTCATATGCACACTGATGCGGCAGACCAGAAACGCAAGCTTGTGCGACAAGTTTCGCAATTTACTGCGTTAAAAAGTTCAAGTTTGGTGAACTCTGACCTGCGAAATCGCATCATGTGGCTGCGTGAGACTAACAGAAGATCAAAACATAACCTCTTTGTACAGAAATGTAAATTATGGACTAACTGCTAACTTTTTTTAATGTCCAATAATAAACATGAATCCCGCCTCTTTTCGCAGCACCGTACAACAGAATTTTTCAAGCTCAAAAGCCGCCTTGACATTTGGACACGACTGTCAGAATACATCCCCTTCTGGCTGTCGAACAGAATTTTCAGTTTTGTTGTGCACCATGGGAGAGAAACTGTTCACGCAGTGTCCGAAATGAAGGAGTGCAAAAACAAGAGCCTTTATTCTTCGTGCATTTACCATGGTTGAATGAAGGTGGAGGTGGAGCACAGAAATCAAACCCCGCCCCTACTTAATATTATATTTCAGTTGGAAAAACAGCATCATTCTGATATAAAAGTCTGCAGCAAACTTTTGGTTCACACAGATTTCACTGACAACTCTTTTTGCATGCAGTTACAATAGGAAATCAAAATAGGACTCATCAACCAAAATATTAAAAGCAGTTAATATCAATTATTTGCTATATTACAAGTCTTATAATTATAATGAGTAGCCCAACATGCTAAATTTTCTATCCTCACTAATCTTTCAGAGATTTTCAGCAAATCACTCAGTCAGTTTCATGAGCAATCCATGAACAAATCATTCAAACGTGTTTTTGGAAAAACAGATTCATTTAAAACGGCATTAGAAGTCATTTGTCGGCTTTGTCCGATACACAGCTTTACAAAAATCCACAGGCTATCGCTACATTTCTAATGTCTTAATTTTATTTATCTCATTTTGAATTTCTACATTTATATTTTGGCTTCAAGAGTGCTAAATCAAGCTGTGAATATTCAATCACTTACTAAAATTCCTATTAACTACCCTACTAAATAAGTCTGTTATTTACAGTATTTATTTTATCAGGAGCATGTTCAAAGTCATACCATTGACTTTCATAACAGTGTCCACCCACGACATTCTTCAGAATAAACTTTTTGTGTGTATTCATCGAAAGCAAATAGTCATAGGCCTACAGCTTTGCAACAACACGAGGGTGAGTAAATGATGACAGAATTTTGATCTCTGAGTGAACTATTCATTTAACATTTTGTCCCCACGCTGGCATTACACAGCATTATTCACTGTTCTTAGCCTAATCAACACAAAGTGAATTTTCAGAGGCATAATTATCCAGACAGAATGGCGCGTGTGTGTGTGTGTTTGTGTGGGCTGTGGGTGGCATGCTGCTCTGATTAAGCGTATGCAGATTGCTGGAAGTCTGTGTTTATGTGTTTGTGCGTGCCTGTGTGTGTGAGAGAGAGCTGCATTACACAGGGCTGCGATAGAAGAGGTCTGTGTATATTTGAATATTTAATACGCCGGCAATAGATCCACATCTGTGATCTCTTGTGGCAGGGCTGTACAACCAACTGTCCTTAAAGTGACTGATGCTAAAGTAGCATTAAATACCTTTTAGAAACGCTACAAGCTTATACAGCTTTCCAACAGTGTCATCTAGCGGTGGGACATAAATTGAAGGCTTTGAGCTGAGTGATTGACATTTCCTCGCAGTTGCAAATAAATTGGATGCTGTGATGCTATGAATTAAACATAGGTCCTTGGACGTGGGCTTCCTGTTGCGAATATTTGTGATGCAAAACAGAAGATTGCAGAATCATATTTACATTTAGGCATTTGACTAAATTTGTATCTGCAAGTGTGTTGACCTCAGAATCAAACTCGTGACCTTGCGAGATGTTGTTGAGATTTTGAAACATCTGGGGGCTGTTTCTGTAAATCTGTCTTCGCTTAGTTATTTCAATATATTCTCACTTTAACCGTGAAGCTTATCCACGGTCATCAACCTGTAGTGTTGTCTGGATTATCTGTGTTTGTTTTCTCTCTGAGAGGAGAGTTAATCTTCTCTGATAGAAAGAGACCGTGATTGAGGCTGCGATGGAGGACTGTTGGAAAAGGAGGAGAGAATTTTTGGAAGCAGGATTGAAACCAGGATGGAATTTCTGAATAAAACCTGGTTCTTGGAAATCGAGATGTGGGCTAGTAAGGTTTCAGGAACGCAGGAGAGAGCATGTGGAGGGAAGCAGTACATTGTTAGAATGTAGTGTGTGAATTGCTTCAAAGGATAATCTGGGCTTAACGTCCTGGAGTCGTATTAAAACACAAGAGAGAATGAGATAGAGAGAGAGAAGACAACCTGACTGAAGACAGCCTGTCACCTTTGAATGCATGGATGTGCGCACTTTCACATGTATGGAGAAACAAACGTAGGCTGAGTATTTAAAGCATGATCTAATGCAGTGTGTGCACTGAAAGAAAAAGGTAGAAATTTATAATTCTCAAAGATAAAAGATGTAAATACCCATATATGCACAAATCTGCTGTGGGGATAAAATGAGGTATATACCTCATCCAAGAGTACTGATGGCATTCATGACCAGTTATATTTGGTGAAATATATATTTATTTGTCATTTTGAGCAATTGTAGTTTTATGCTTCTTTATCTTGTTAGCAATAAAATGTTATTTTAAATAATTTTAAATGTAATTTATAATTTATTTTTGTTTTATTGTAGCACCTTTGGTATATAAGTAAGGTATATATATATATATATATATATATATATATATATATATATATATATATATATATATATATATATATATATATATGTATATATATATCTGGGTTTATATATATATATATATATATATATATATATATATATATATATATATATATATATATATATATATATATATATATATATATATATATATATATATATATATATATATATATATATATATAAAATATAACATATAAAATTATCCCTCATTAAATAGTTGTATATGGGATGTGGGGGTTTAGAGTAGGTGATTTAAATATTTAATTTTAAAGTATTTACAGCCATCGTTTTGTATTCAGCGTTGCATTTTTGTTATAATTCATTTCATAAAATTGGGAGTAGTAAGAATTTTTTAGCAAGCATTAAATGGATGAAAAGTAAATAATTAGTTATAATAATTCGTTGTTTGTTTTAAAATAAATGCTGCTTTTAAACTTCTAAACTGACGAAATATCACTATTGCAAGAGCCTTAAACAAGACTTCAAAAACATAAAATAACGATACTAAAACAAACCCAAAACATTTCAATTAATGTGAAAATATATACAAGTGGACTGATTCTCATAGTTGCCACACCAGTGTAATTTCAGATCTTTGTATATCATCTCTATGTATTTTCATGTTATGCCATTTGGCATTATGGAATATAATGAATGATGTGCCAAACAGAAAGCCGGATTGATTTCTCACAGTTGCTATTCCATCATTCAGAAAGTCATTCAATTCATTCATTCATTCATTCATTCATTCATTCATTCATTCATTCATTCATTCATTCATTCATTTTCCTTCAGCTTAGTCCCTTTATTAGATAGGGGTCGCCACAGCGGAATAAACCACCAACTTTTTGTTCTGGGTTGTCCAGCAGCAACCCAGTACTGGGAAACATCCATACACACTCATTCACATTCATACACTACGGCCAAATTAGTTTATTCTAATCACCTATAGCTCATTTCTTTGGACTGTAGGGGAAACCAGAGCACCCTCCCTTTTAAAAGGATATAAGTATTTGTGCATATACATTAGTTTAGTCATTACTGAAGCCAAATCTGGAGCTTATCTAACCAAATAACATACGATAACAGTTCAAAAACTAGAACACCCAAATTTATATGTTATAGAAAAAATATTATATAAAATATTATATACAAATTTAAAAAGAGGAAAAATCAAAAGAAACAAAAAAATTGACAAATTTATTACAATTTTGTTGGTTGTAATTTGTTTTGGAAATATTTTGCTTGAATTTAATTGGATTATCTTTCAATTTCTAAATATGTTTGGTGACTCAAATATTATTTTAATAAATACATCTCTTTAATAAATCTGTTTTGTTTAAATGCACCAAAATACATTGCCTATATTCACTGAGAAATGGATAAAAAATATTCATTTTCGAAATGGAGTGTACTCAATTATGCTGAGCACTGTACTTAGGCCCAATCCCAATTGTACCCCTTACCCCTACCCTTTGCTTTGCGCGTTCCCGTGAAGGAGTAGGGGTGTCCCAATTCTCTTTAGCTTGAAGGCGTAGGGCTAAGGTGAAGGGGTACATTTTCAGGACCACACTCGAAACCAAGGGGTGAGAAAATTTCCCAGAATTTCCCAAGCCACTGCGGCAGGATAGCAGCACCCGGAAGTAAGAAGATCCACAGATTTGTATTTTTTGTCATTATTGCAAATTTTTACAACAAACAAGCACATGTTTTAATATATTCATTGCTGCGTTCATGTTTTACCGTCATGCTTTTTTAAAAAACTGCTAAAATAAAAGCCGCTAAATTTTGCAATCTATAATCCCTAATCATAACTCCGGTATAGTAGTCCCACAACATTCTGACACTCGTTGACACTCGAATCCTCTGTCAGAAATGTCTAGTGGCTGGGAATGAGCTATTTACAGTGTCTGCTATAATGTTAGTGTTGTTTTTGTGTGATTACATAGATGAATATGGCCACTGTGTAAATGCCCAGTACAGTTACGATCTTATTGCCACATTAAATTGTTATGATAACATAATATATGCCTTCAGTGCTATTCTGAAGATAAATACCAAAAAATAAAGCAACTGGAATAACTACAACAGTCGTGATCGTCTTATCTTATATGAAACAAGAGATCGCGATGACATATGATGACGTGTGCAGGTTCTGTAGTGCTGTCTGTAGTGCTGCGGTAAATTTTGAACCCCTTCCCCTCACACTTGGTTTTAAGGGCCAGGGGGAAGGGGTAGGGGTACAAAAATAGAATTGGGATTGGGCCTTATTGTCTTAAGCATGGTATGGTGTGTATGCAGGTTTAAGGGTGGTTTTAACGTGTAAGCGATAGGTCAACATTGTTACCAGAAAATAATTACAGATATAATTTCATGCAGATAGATTGTAAAATATAAGTACAATCTAAAACGTGTATGTATTGTACATAAAAAGTGCATGCTACCAAGTACATCGTTTATTAAGGCCACTTAAAGGGGACCTATTATACCCCTTTATACCATATCTAAAATAAGTCTATGATGAGTCTAGAGTGTGTATGTGAAGTTTCAGCTTAGTATTTGTGGGGTATACCCCACAAATATTTTTTAGAACTCTTTGAAACTGCCCCATTTGCCTTGATCCTAATTGTACAATTTTGGTGACTGCTGGTACTTGCTTTAAATTTAAATGAGGTTGTATTTCCAGCCGTCTTTCTAAAAGAGGGCAGAGATACAAATGTGTCAGCAAAACGGCTGCTTCTCCCTCAGGGCTGTTTATGCAAATGAGGGAGAGATCTGCACTAATGGGTGGGGCTTTCCCCCTCTGATGACACGAACAAAGGGAGAACGTCGATTAAAGTGTTTCTGTAGACTGTTTTTATGAAGTGTGATTATAAAAAAAATAATTAATATATTTTTAGCATTAGAGGCTGGATATATCCACACACTGTTGCCACACAACCATGCTTCAACCCCTTATAAAGGTGATTTTTGCATAGCAGGTCCTCTTTAATATACCGTTGGGCTAAATTTTCAACCCAACAGCTGTGCTTGTTAACATGTCACCCAAATCTGGGTTAAAACAACCCAGTAATTTTTCGAATGTGGATAAAAGTGTTTTCCATATACACAAGTCATCCACTAGAGCAAAACTCAGCAGGAAGTGGGCTGTTGGTCTTTTCACTCAGGTTTATGATAAACAGGCGTGAGAGAGGGATGAGTGTGTATTGTAGATGTCGCTGTGCAGACGGAGGGGTGTAGAGCCGGTGATGGAGGGATGGCAGAGGAACAGAGAGAGAGAGAGAGAGTGATTGAGGATGTGAGAGAGGAAGGGATGAGGTGATGAGTGTGTGCTCACAGTGTAAGTGACATCTCTCCTCCTCAGACAGATTGTCTCTCTCTGCCTCTAATGGGATCCTGTTAGGAGCCTTTTCTCTCCATTTATCCCTCCTCCTCTCTCTTGGCTTGACTCTCTGTCCCCCTTTTTTTCTTTCTCTTTCTCACCTTCATTTCTGTTCTTTTCATGCCCCTGTCACGTTTGTATTTCCGGTGTCCTTCA
Organism: Danio aesculapii; assembly: GCF_903798145.1. Classification (NCBI taxonomy): domain Eukaryota; kingdom Metazoa; phylum Chordata; class Actinopteri; order Cypriniformes; family Danionidae; genus Danio; species Danio aesculapii. The sequence continues at coordinate 38,408,163 of NC_079436.1, forward strand.
GCTGTCCTCTACTTACTGAGTCATTTATTATTTATTATTGTATTATAGTTTCATGTGTTATATTACATTTTTATTGTCATGTTTTTATTACAATACTTTTTGTAATGGCAAAGCAGATTTTCATCATTGTTCCATTTTGGTGCACAAGAAACATTTCTTATTATTGTTATCAATGTTGAAAACAGCTATGGTGCTTAATATTTGTAGTATTAATTTTTTTGTATAATTTTATTTATTTATTTATTATCTAGCTATCTATCCATCCACCCATCCATCCATCCATCCATCCATCCATTACATTTTAGATCGGCAGCATGGTGGCTCAGTGGCCTCACAGTTTCCTCTGTGTGCTCCAATTTCCCCCACAGTCCATAAACATGCAGTATAAGTGAATTGAGTAAACAAAAAATTGGCCATAGTCAATGAGTGCGAGGGGCGGCATGGTGGCTCATTGGTTAGTACTGTCACCTCACAGCAAGAAGGTCGCTGGTTTGAGTCCCTGCTGGGCCAGTTGGTGCTTCACCTATAGCACTCACATGTGCTATAGGTGAATTGGCTAAACTTAGGCATCTGCTGCGTAAAAAACATATGCCGGAATAGTTGGTGGTTCATTCTGCTGTGGTGACCCCTGATAAATAAGGGACTAAGCCGAAGAAAAATGAATGAATGAATGACATTTTACTTATTTTTAAATCCTGTTAAGATATATTTTATATTAAGTATTTCTGAATTATTTTATTATTATTTTAATAAAATTGTTTACTTTTCATTTATTTGTTTCTTTTGTACTAATGTGTGTTTATTAATCTTGAAATTAACAAGTAGTTTGTCAGTTCAGTCCGGTACACAACACACAAAATAATTGTAAAAGCATTTGTCACTACTTGCATTTTTGGAGAATGAATGCAGTTGAACGATCACTCCAGTAAATGACTTTACTTTTACTTTTAAAATGTCTTTACTTTTGATCGATGTAATGCATGCTTGCCGTGCCAACAAATATTAAATGCTCCGGCATACTGTGAAATTCCAGGCTACTTCCAGCTTTATGGCAGCGGTTTGAGGAGGGCCTTTTTGTTCCAGCTTGACAATGTCCCTGTGCACAAAGTGCATAAAGAATGACTTCCTGAGTCTGGTGTAGATGAACTCCACTGACTTGCACAAAGCCCAGACTTGAACCCAAATGAACTCCTTTGAGATGAACTGAAATGCAGACTGTGTGCCAAGCCTCACAGCTCAACTTCAGTGCCGGATCACACTAACAATAGCAAATCCTTGCAGCCGTGATACAGCTGGTGAAAAAGATTAATGCCTACATTTTTAAATTAAATTAGATTGAGGTTATCATTTAAATTTTAACCCTGTAATTCATTTATTCATTTTCTTTTCGGCTTAGTCCCTTATTAATCTGGGGTCGCCATCGCGGAATGAACCGCCAACTTATCCAGTATATGTTTTACACAGCGGATGCCCTTTCAACTGCAACCCATCACTGGAAAACACCTATAAACACTCATTCACACACATATACCACGGACAACTTAGCTTACCCAATTCACCTATACCGAATGTCTTTGGACTTGTGGGGGAAACCAGAGCACCCGGAGCAAACCAACACGAACACGGGGAGAACATGCAAACTCCTCACAGAAATGCCAACTGATTCGGCCAAGGCTTGAACCAGCGACCTTCTTGGTGTGAGGTGATCGTGCTACCCAATGCGCCAGCATGACGCCCCAACCCTGTAATGTTGCTGTGAATTTCTAAGACTTGTAAAGAACTGTGAAGTTCACCCCAAAATGAAAATGATGTCACTGTTGGCTCATCCTCAACCTGTTATAAACATTTTCGAATTTCTCTCTTCCGATGAACACAAAAGAAGATATTTTGAAGAATGTTAGAAATGGACTTCCATGTTTTTTTTACTACTATGGATGCAAATGATTACTGGTTTTCAACACTCTTCAAAATATCTTCAATTTGGTTCGATAGAAAAAAAAGAAACTCATGAAGGTTTAGAACCACATGAGGGTGAATAAACGGTTAGTCAAGCATGGTGGCTCAGTGGTTAGCACTGTCGCCTCACAGCTAGAAGTTTGCTGAGTCCCTGCTTGGACCAGTTGGCATTACTGTGTGGAATTTTCATGTTCTTCCCATGTTCACGTGGGTTTCCTCCAGGTGCTCCGGTTTCCCCCACAGTCCAAAGACATGCAGGTTAGGTGAATTGGATGAACTAAATTGGCCGTAGTGTATGAGTGTGTGTGAATGTGCGAGTGTTTCCCAGTAATGGGCACTAAGCCGAGGGTAAATGAATGAATGAATCAATGGGATAAATGAATATCCCTTGAAATTTTCCATATTTATTTTGTTATTATGGTAAACTATGGCTGAAAATTATTTATTTTTGCCAGGGTAGATGATTGATAATTGCAAGTTAGCATTTATGAAAAACCTGAATGATGACTTCCTTCCACTAATCCACAATTTGTTTTTGTAAGCATCTGTAATTTTGGGTTAATTTCACAACTGGCTTGTCGTTTAGGACCTGGTTTTTAGTTCAGTTCATTTGGACAAATGCAAATACAGCAATCAGACTTGAATCTGCACCAAAACAATCAGTCTGTGATCGCCTGAATGAGGTGTTCTCAGCCTTCTAGAAAAAACAAAACTCTGTAAGATTTCCATTGTGGTGAGAGAGCAATCTGATTCATTAAGAATGAATCGTGGGTTAACCTATAGTTGGAGTAAAGACAATGTGAAGTTCCTAACAGAACATATTTCAGAACAACTGTCCAAAATACATAAAAATACAGCTGAAACCTTGATTCTTGCCCAAAAGGATACAATAATACAACAACAGCTATACAGAAAGCCACAATAAACACACTGAACTGCTGTCTTTTCATTCTGATAGATGCCTTCCGAAAGCGATTCGAATCAAGAAGAAATTTCACCATTTTTGTTTCTATCTGTTTTAGAACAAAACAATCTATCCACAGGTTTGAAAACGCCCTTAGAGTTGAGGAAATGACCACCTATGCGAATGGCCTTTTGAGGTCTTTTGAACACAGAACAAAAAGGTTTGAGAGCCAGACCAAAATACCAAGTAATGAGTCTCAGACCATGTCTATGAGAGTCTTGGAGATCCTGAGTCCAACTTTGGTGAGAGAGAGAACATGGCAGAGATTTGTAGTGACCATTTTGACCTTATGTCCTTCAGTCAGCTCACTTTAATTCAGCTTGTTTGGGTCTGTCCTTCAGCCCATCACAGCAAACTGAGGCCAAACACATTGGATGCCCCACTGACTCCTTACAATGCCAGCTTGCTGTTGTAATAGAGTTAGAGAGAGAGTGAGAAAGTCTGTACAAATATGTGTGTGTAAAGTAGTATAGGGCACTTCGAAATCAATTACCCCCAACAACAAGCATGTAAATATGATATGATAATATAACAAATGAAAATGAGTTTATTTATTTATTTCTGTTTTATTTTTATCTTGTTTTTATTTGTTATCTTTCCTTATCGCTTTAATATTTCTCAATAATTTGAATACATTTTAAATGAGTCTAATCAATTCAGAATGTATTTATTTATCTATTTTATTTATTTATTTATTTATTGAATACATTTTTTATTTATTTAATTATTTATTTATTTAATTATTGTTTTTTTATTTATTGATCAAATTATTTAATTATTTGTTGAATTATTTATACATTTATCAAATTATTTATTTATCGATTTAGTTATTTATTGAATTATTTTTTTATTTATCAAATTATTTATTTATTTATTGAATTTTTTATTTTTTGAATTATTAATTCATTTATCAAATAATTTTTTATTGAATTATTATTATTTATTTTTTATGTATCTATCTATTTATTTATTTATTGAATTATTCATTAATTAATTAACTTAATTATTCATTGAATTGTTTATTTAATTAATTATTAATTAATAAATTAATTGAAAAACTTTAATGGAATTATTTATTTATTCACACATTTATTTATTTATTTATTTATCCGTTTTGGATTTTTCATATGACAATTTAATTATAAGCGTAGACTCATGTTCTTTTTTATTTATTCATCCAAACGTCACCAAATTCATATTATTACGGTTGGATTCTGTCCACATTTTCCACATCACAGAAATCATAGGGCAAATGAATGGAGAACATTCATGACAAAAGTGACCATCGTAATGAGCCAGTCATTTCTGACTTCCTTCAGCCTCAGTCCAGCCACGCTCGCCAAAACTAGACCATTACCCATTCCTGGTGTGCCAGCCTCCCACACAGCATCCCAGTGCCAGATCCTGATCCAAACTCTTCACAATACAATAAATACTGGCCGCTGCTGCTGTTGCATCAGCTTGACCAACCTAATCAAAGACAACGACTGCATTTCAGGAGACTGAGATTTATATATTTAAAAAAACCACAGTGATTAAAGATGCTGTTCTTGGAATGCTGTACAGTAATGCTGATAAAAGGATTCATATATTACAATCTTAATTCACTGTAAAAAAGGAACTAAACCTGCTACTTAGTTACTTTTTAGCGAAAGGTATGTGAACGTTCTTGTTATTTTGGCATTTTAGTTTTTTTTTAAGAGTAAGTCTAACCATTATGATATAGTAATAATATAGTGTAAAAAAGTAATATGTTACTTTTCACCCAACACTATGATACTTAATTTGAATTTTTACAATATTACATGAATCATTTTGTTATGGTGCTATGACTCTCCTATTCCACCGCAGTTTCTCTTTGTCCATTTATCCAGCATGTACAGCTTCTCATTTAAGCATTGATGCTATGAACTCAGTGTGCATTGTTAGCTTTTATCATTTTAAAGTGCAAACTGCAGTAGAGAATTTGTATCCTGTCTTAAATATTGTTTTAATTGTTAAGTTAGGCTAGTAATTTCTTCTTTAATACTAATTAATTGGAATAAGGGATTGCAAGATGTATTACAATGCTACATGGTATATTAAGGTAATGTTTTATCATCGATCAGAACAATTATGTTTATTTATTAAAATAAAAATGGCTGATGTAGGTAATCTGTGCAACATGGCCTACATTGGGACATGGACATATACAAGAAGCACATGTAACGTACAACAAAACGTAAGATATTTCAGATTTGCAAAAAATGTAGACACTACCCTCTAGTGGATTTGTCATCTGAAACGTGTAACAAAATGTATCCAGAGCTATGTATTTTACGTTTTGCAAAAAATGTAAGCTGAGGTACATATTTCAAATGTTTGGTATGTATTTCAAAAAATTTAGGTAGAGGTTAATAGGTAAAGGTTAAGAATAATGCATTGCCAGTATTGCAAAATATAACATATTTCAGATTTGCAGAAAATGTAGACAGTGCCCTCTAGTGGATTTGTCATCTGAAACGTGCTTTAAAACGTACCCGGAGCAAAGTATTTTACATTTTGCCAAAAAATGTAAGCTGAGGTACTGTACATAGTTTCAATGTGTCTTTGCAGAAACTTTACTTGCTGGCAGCTTTAGGTATAAAATTTAGGTAGAGGTTAATAAGTAAAGGTTAATTAATGCAGTGGCAGTATTACAAAACATAACATATTTCAGATTTGCAAAAACCATAGACAGTGCCTTCTAGCGGGTTTGTCATCTGAAATGTGCAACAAAATGTACCTGGAGCAATGTATTACAAAAAATGTAAGCTGAATAGTTCCAATGTGTCTTTGCAGAAACTTTACGTGCTGGCAGCTTTAGGTATACAATTTAGGTAGAGTTTAATAGGTAAAGGTTAATTATTGTAGCGGCAGTATTACAAAGCATAACATATTTCAGATTTGCAGAAAATGTAGACAGTGCCCTCTAGTGGATTTCTCATCTGAAACGTGCAACAAAAGGTACCCGGAGCATTGTATTTTATGTTTTGCAAAAAATGTAAGCTGAGGTACATATTTCCAATGTTTATTTGCAGAAAATTTACTAGCTGGCAGCTTTAGGTATAAAGTTTAGATAGAGGTTAATAGGTAAAGTTAATTAATGCAGTGACAGTATTACAAAACATATTTAAGATTTGCAAAAAATGTAGACAGTGTCCACTAGTGGATTTGTCATCTGAAATGTGCAACAAAACGTACTCGGAGCAGCATATTTTAAATTTCACAAAAACTGTAAGCTTTTATATGTATTTCCAATGTCTCATACAGAAAATTTAGCTTTAGGTACATAACGACTCCATATGGGTTTTAGGGTTAATTAATGCAGTGGCAGTATTTCGTAGTGTTATTGAGATTTATATTGAGTATCGATACTTTTAAGGTATTGTATCAAAGTTATAAATTCCAGTATTGTGACAAGACCGCTATGCAGTGGCTTGTAGTCGGAGAACACAGTCATAGTCAGCAGGAATGGAGTGTGACGCTGATGCACTCTGGGTTTGGAGCTCTAGCTCGCAGTGTCGACAGCTTCATTGATTATAGTCAGAGCGATCTGCTTTTATTTACTGCTCACTTCAAGTTTAAACTGAATGTCAAAGATTCACCGGCACCACATTTGCCACAGCCTCATATATTATTTTTTTATGCTCAGCCAGCAAACAGGATTGTTTATTTACTATCCCATCAGCGTCTTTCCACTGTAATTTAACAGCCTTTTTCAGGTCATGCAATTGCTATCTTAGGAGCAACAACATCACCAAAAGCATATAAATTTGATTGGGTATTATCATAGCAGATGGGTTTCTTTCTTGCCTGCTCCAAGAACGCTTCATCATGTCATTAAAGTTCAGTTCTCACCAATTTCATTTTATAGTGTTTAAGAAAGCGAGATGATTTTCTTTTTATTATTTTCTTGTTTGTAGATTCTGTTGGCTGTTGTTTTAACATTTATTTTACATATTTGGAACAAGCATGTTGTTTTTAAATTGCTGGTATAAAACGATCAAATGATTTTCCCTCACACTGAGCCCTATTATTGATCATGGTTTATATAAATATTGTATTAAACAGTAGCACTTTGACAGTTATTGTTGAACATAGTTATTAATATAATAGTATTTGTCACAGTGTAGACCTAAGAAAAGACCATGTGACATACACAAATTACACTCATACATAAAATACGTACATTACTAAACATGGTCCAATTGCCAGCAAACAAAATGTATACACAGATCTTTGTAGTGTTATCAATGTATTATGCATGTGTGTATGTGTGTGGATGTAATATGAATACGTTTGTTTTATTGTCTAAAGTTAACATTGTGTTTATATAACATCTCAATTCAAAACCATGTCAAACAATAGCCCATATCACTTTCACAAACACACTGAAATAACCTGACACATGTTTTTTTAAACATAATTTATTAACAAACCAGAACGATAACACATACTTGCCAGTTTCCATTCCTCAGCATCAAACCTGTTAAGTCTTCAAACAAAGACATTTATACAGTCTTTTCCCGCCTTCACTTCAGAGTGGCCATTTTGGATTACATCATCATGGTCACGACCCCCTGGTCAGTGATAAAAATCACTGATCTGTTGTTTATATTTGTATTGGTTTTTTTTGTGTTGTGAGTTTTTGTATGCATATTTATTTACTTACATTAATTTATATTTTTGTTTAACGTCTTTTTATGCATTTTTTTGTCTACATGTTACCTTACAAACTGTAGAATGGTTTAACCCATGGGTGGGGCCAATGATATAAAATGGCCCCAAACCTTCACTCTGGGTTGTTAGTTTGTATCGTGTTATTGGCAGATTTTGTAAACATTGTATAGTTTATTTTTCTTTATTGTTAATTTGTCACTTTCACCTTTTGCTGATTTTTTTTTCACTTTGTACCAAATAATATTACTCTTTACTTTCATAAGTGGCTTCTGTGACACATTTTGCCTCCGATCTGCCCAGTCAATCGTAACAACAATAGTTCCTTACATTTATATAACTCTTTTCTGGACACTTTTTCTATGAAAGTCATGAAGCCAATTATGATATGGGGATGGTTAGGAGGCCATGATGGACAGAGCCCAGTGAGCAAATTTGGCCAGGATGTTATTAATAAATTAGACTAATTACTGCATAATTTATGTATTATTGTTCTACATTGCTCCGTCATTGGCATTAAGTGATCAATTATACTTATTTTAATTAATAATAATAGGTAAATTTGTATAATGTTTGATTATTCTGTTAATAAAAGTGTATGAATAAATAATACTGATATAATTTATATAATATTGGTGATGATTATTATTGTATTGACTGCTTATTTATTAGCATAAAACAAAAATTATACATTTTAAAAATACGCTTTATTATTTTATTAATATGCTCTTTCTCAGTTTTACTTAAGGAAATATATATTCTATTATTTAATGAATTAATATTTTATATAATATATTAATATTTAGATTTATATTATTATAGATTATAGATTTATAAATTTTTAGTTTTTAATTAAATGTTTGCTTAAGTTTCAACAATTATGTACTTTTTTATTAAGAATTTGTCTTTAGCATTCATGTTTATTTAGATTTTGTTATTTTAATACTGAAACTGCAACATATTTCTTTTCAAGCAAGAGCATTATCATTTTTGTTGCACACATTTATGCTTTGGATCTAATATTTATATTTTAATTCAACAAAATATGCCCTTTTAACAGTTTTAGTTGAAATAATAACAAGTGTTTTTTTTTTCTTAATTCACAAGGGCAATCTGCTACTTTTAATGGCAGATGTCCATTTTTAATAATGCATCAGTGTGTGATCTACAGTATGATTTGGAATATGCAGTGAAGGAGATATTTAAGTAGTTATATTAAGTAGTCATTGTTTACTTCAGTCTTGTCGTTATGTTTATGTTTTGTGTTTAATATACAGGCAGTGGACTATGAGAGCCGCAGCTCTTACTCTTTCTCAGTGGAGGTGTTGAACCCCATCGTGGATCCTCGATTCCTTCGTCGTGGGCCATTTAAGGACAGAGCCTCCATTAGAGTAGCTGTGTTGGATGCGGATGAGCCTCCTCGATTCTCACGCACTCGATACCGCATGGACGTGTCTGAAAACTGTCCACCGGCCTGCACAGTGGGCCGCATCAGTGCTGTGGATCCAGACACGGGGCTCACAAACAACATCAGGTAGGCTGAATAAAATGAATTAATGCAAAGTTTATAGGAGTATGTTTTATAATTATTAGCTTGTTTATTAAGGGGTTAAAAACTGTGACTTTTGAGTTTATATCTGCAAATTGTCAATTTGTTTTCTCAAAATTGTGAAATGTAAGCTTGTATGTAAAGTTGGGTCACACTTTATTTTGATGGTCAGTTTGTTGAATGTTATTGCATCTACATGCCAACTAATTCTCATTAGATTATAATTATACTGTTAGGTTGGGGTTAGGGTTAGTGTAAGTTGACATGTACTTGCAAAGTTTCTTATAGTCAGTGAAATGTCTGTTGAAGGAACAGTATCAACAGACAGTCTACCAATACTCAAATGGACCTTCAAATTAAAGTGTTAGCTAAAATTTTATTTACAAGAACTTTTAAACCAGCATGAAGAATTAAGGGAGAACTAATGAAACTACATTGTTTTTATATCAAGTAAAACTGTTTAAAGGGCATATTTTGTTAATTTAATAAAAATATAAATATTAGATTCAAAGCATAAATGTTCAACAAACAAGATAAGGAGCTTGCCTGAAATAAAACATGAAAAGTAAATGAAAATAAAAATATTAAAATATAATGATAATATACATAAATACTAATACTTTAAAAAGATATAAAATCTAAATATTAATACATTATATAAAAGAATATAAATAAATCTGAAGTAAAACTGATAAACAGGGCGTATTAATAAAACTGCTTTTTTTAAAACTGATAAAACTGATTTACTGATTAATGCCAATACTAAAGCAGTCAAAACAATCATCATCATCATCATCATCATCATAAATGTAAATAAATCATCATAAGAAAATAAATGTAAAGTTGAATTTCTGAGATTTATTTTATTTTACAAGATATAAACTCAATATTGTACGGCAAAAAATCTGAATTTGGAGTCTATTTTTTTCAAATCTGATTAAAAAAAGAAAAAGTTAAAAAAAATGTATAAAGCAGAATTGTGAGACATAAACTCAAAATATTTACTTTTTCTATTAGTTTCTTTTAATTAGATTTGGAAAAACAGTCACAATTACTTGTTTTTTTTTATCTCATTGCAGCCATGTGTGTATTTCTGTATTTTTATTTTATTTAGTAATCATAAGCAATTTAGGAATTAGAAGTTTCTGAATGAAAATAATTTTAAATTTAGCTTGTTTTTAAGGGCTCTATTTTAACGATCTAGGTGCAAAGTCTAAAGCCAATGGTACAAAAGCATTAAGGGCGTGTCTGAATCCACAGACAAAATGGTTTGTGCCATGGTGCATGGTCTAACAGGATTGTGTGCATGGCGCATTTGCATTTCCATTTTCAAAGTGGATTTTGTAAGTGGAACAACTGAACGTTTCACTAGCAAGAATACAGTTAAACAGACCATCTGCAGTGCGAGGATAAAGAACGAGCCTCTATTCAGCCTTTTTGCTTTCTCATTCTCTTTACTTTTACTCTTTACTCCTTTCATAAGGAAACGTTGTGTTGTAAGCTTTCCACTGAAGACATCCATTAGCCTAAATATTTAATTTCGGTTGTTAAGCGCAAAGATTTGTTTAAAAACTATTTCTAAATTTAGTTCTAATTTCCAGCAAACGAATAAATGAACAATAATAATGAAGTGTGGTCAAAATATGGAGTTATATCCAAACACACATTCTATGTCAAAATATTGTACAAATTCCAGACAGGTGGACAAATCTAAGCTTGTTTTTATTAAAACAAATATAAATATGCATATAATAAATAGTACTACTAATAAAAATAACATTATACAAAAGCAAATAGTCATGAATAAACTGAAAAAAGCCCCCCGAGATGAAGAAGGCATGGAGGCAGTGTTTTTATATTTATGTAGAAAATAAATTGTTTTTTTTATATTATAATTTTTTAGGGGGTTTTCACCTTTATTATAATAGGAAAGTAGAGATTTCAGACAGGAAAGCATTGGGAGCAGAGAGAGGGGAAGGATCGGCAAAGGACCTCAAGCCGGCAATTGAACTCGGGTCGCCGTGATCACATTGGTGCTATAGTATATGTCGGCGCACAATACCACTAGGCTATTGGCACCGACAAGTTTTGTAATTTAATCTTTTAATTCTGTTTCATTTGTAAAGATATGTGTGTATTGCTGTACATATTGTGTGTATTAAGCAATGTGTACACGTTTAGGGCGCACAACTAACACGCTCTGCGCTGGACTCTAGACCTGCTTTCAGCTGGTCAATTGCGCTGTCTACTTTAGTTCCTCAAAATAGCAACGCACCAACAACACGCCTTAACACACCTCTTTTCTAGATTGGAACACCTATGAGTCCACAAAGAGGTGCAAATGGATTTACTATTTAAACAACGTTGGAAAAGTTGGAAAATTAGAGTTGCATTGGTCTGAAAATAGCAACAAATCGCGCCAAACACGTCTTGCGCCTTAATGCGCCGGGTGTATGATAGGGCCCTAATTCTTTATTCTCACAATCTTCCCCGCTTTTTTAGTAAATGTGCAGGTGTATTAATCAATCTTTTTAGATTCCGAACAAAATGACTTCATGCATCATCTTGAATGAAAAATACTCACTAATATTCACTCAGTACGGCGTATTATGAGATTGTATTTCACACAAAAAGATCCATGCTGCTTTAAACTTGGCTCTAATAAGAAAATCTATAAAGGCAGCATAATTCTGCTGCCTGTTTTTTGGAACAGGCTTCACATAAGGAACGTGCCTGGGATACCTAAATCAGCAGCCCCGGATAGGCAGCTCATTAGGGTTTGGAAAGAAGCCATTTAGTCAGTAATTAATTATGTTTATGCTCTTCTCTGTTCAATGCTAAAACACTTCAAAACATTATCACAGAGATCAGGGTGTTCCTGTTACAAGATGCACTTGCTTGTTTCCATATGGACAATCCCAAAGATACTGATCAATATTCATCCCGGTGAACTTGAGTTATTTCAACACTGCCTGCTTAGGGATCTGAGGATTCCTACTTTGCCAAATGCAGCTCTTTTGTTTTGTGCCACTGGGCTTAAAGCAGCTCCTGAATGACAGATTTTCTGATTAGCCGGGGCTCAGTGCATCTGCTCACCTCTTGTGTACGGCACACATTTCCCTCTCTCTCCATTTGTCTTTCTTTGTTTGTTTTCTCCCTCAGGTTCTCCATCGATCCTCAGTCTGACCCAGAAGCTCTGTTTCGCATCACTCCAGACACAGGACTCATCACTACAGTCACAGAGCTGGACCGTGAGCATGAGCAGTGGCACAATATCACCATCATTGCCACACAGAGAGGTACACACACACAAACAGTACACAAACACACTTGTATATATGGTTTAGAGGTCTTTCTGTAGACATAATGTATTTTATATTGTAAAAAAAATGCTTATTTTATGACCTTAACCTACAACTGCCCATAAACCCAACCCTCATTTAGAGATGTGACAAGACCCTGTTAAGTAGGATTTTTAAGTGTTCTGAATTACAGGGACATTTTCTCATAAATCACCTTAATAGAGTACAACTAAGTCATACCCATGTCATTTTTGATTGTAATGCAATAATGAACACTTTTTGGTAAAGCTGCTTTGAAACATTAAGTATTGTGAAAAGCGCTATACAAACAAACTTGAGTTGAATTGAATCAAAGTCCCTTTAAGGCAACTGATTTCACTCTGCGGCCATTTTTGAAACGCCTCTCTGGCATTCTGTCTGAATAGGGAAACATGAAATTCTCCAAAACTGTTTGCCACACTTAGAATTATTACATATTTGGAATCATTAATAAAATTAAACTACAACTGTCGCATAAGTTTTGTATCTAAACATTTGAATCAAACAAAATTGGCATATTTTTAGCTGCCCATGCACACGCACACTGAAAAGGAACGAGATCACGGCACCAACCTCATTTATGGCTGTTTTACACATTATCATCTTCTGAATGATGCTTCATCAGATAGCGCTGCTCTTCTGAAGTAATTCACAACTTGGTCTTGATGGTGAATCTCCTCCAGAAATGACAGCTACTCTTTGTTTACAAGTTTTTGGGTTTTTGAGTAGTTGCTGTCATGTGATGTGCGTTTGACAGGACTAACTGAACTCGCGTTCTTTTTATACAGATTACAAAACCAAAAAACTTGTAGTTGGTTCATTTACATGTACAGATTTCAAGTTTTATGTGGATATATTTTTCATTTCTGTAAAGCACGTATTTGCTGAGATTCCAGTGTGTGTAAAAGCGATCAATGATTGGCTCCTGTAATAGTAGGTGGGGACTTCATTCGCCATATTGACCGTTACAGATATCCCCATTTAAATCTATACGAGTGACACATCTTGTGTATTCTATAGTCTTTGAATTGAATCATTAAACAATGTCCACATAAACCACATACACTCACAAATGTTGGGTTTCCATGTTTTATGGGGATTTTTTCCATAGACCAAATGATTTTTATATTGTAAAAGTTTATTTTCTACCCGCTACCCTTAAACATAACCCTCACAGAAAATGTTCTGCATAATTTTAATGAAGCATTATTTTGCTTGAATTACCAGCTATTTTCCTCCTGGGGAAAATATAATAATACAATAATGACATTGGTCAATAATGACCAACTACATATTTATGTAGTTGACAGCTATATATATATATATATATATATATATATATATATATATATATATATATATATATATATATATATATATATATATATATATATATATATATATATATATTTTTTTTATTAATTAATTAATTCATTTATTTATCAAAATACTGCCATAAGTCATTTTAATGTTTTTAATTTGATAAACCTGAATTAATAAACTACAAGAACAACATCTGTGGAAAAGGGGTTTACATTTTGGAAGAAAATGTTCATTTTCTGTTAAATTAGCATTCTCTTTAACCCTAAAAACACTACAATGATTCACTAAAAATATGTACTAGTCATGGATCGATATAAGATTGTGACTGTATGATAACCTTGTATAAAAATATCACGGTATCATTGAATTGTGCTCGCTGCTCTAAAATATGTTCTTTTTGAATGTCTGGTTAAAAAGCAAAAACTTTTTCCTCTTTGAACACAATATATTTAATTTTTCAAAAGATTTATAATATTTTAGAGCAATAAACATGTCAGGCTATATAATTCAAATTAATTATTGAGTTCCGCTGACTTAATTTGTTTCAAAAACACAGATTTCTTTACAATTTAAAACGGCATCTTTGCATATATTTTCTGCTGAAGATATTGTTTTCCTAAAAAAAAAAATGTAAATAAAAAAATATTACACATACCTTAGGAACGGTATTACAGAAAATTTTGGTGGTTTTAAAACCTTGACTTTTCCAAATCGCGGTATACCTTGAAAACGGTTGTCGTCTCATGCCTAGTATGTACTCTATACTTAAAGCGCCTATTAAAAATGAGCATAAAAAATTAACACATTACACTATACTGTATTATTACAGATTTTCTCTTAGATTTTAAGGAAAACTCCATCACTCCTGCCTTTGAAAGACTAAACAGTTCAGTTCAGGAGAGCACATTTGAGTAATGCTTGAGTTTGCTCAACTGTAAAACCATGCGCAAAATACAATGTGACATTAGAAACAGTGATTTGTCACCGGCACACAAGCTCTCAAAAGTAGCTTATTACTGGAAAAGCTGCACTATTCTTGAGCAACTGTCAGGCTACTGAAAAATGCATGGCTTTTTATAGTTCATAACTCCCTAAGATAAAGTGACATGCACATCGGTCAGTATAACTTACTGTTCTTTAGGTCAAGTATACTTAATTCTGGTTCAAAATACCCACGCCACCATGCCCGCTTAATAAAATAGTGGTGCTAAACAGATTACCATTCATATGATTTATTTATGAGCTACTGTATACTCGTGCACGGATTAAACGTGGCTTAAAACATACATTGAATTTGTGTTAGTAGAGGATCTATAGTGCTGTGTTACAGTATGGAAAGTAGGTCTAAGCAGCTTCAGGGAGGCCTGATGGCTATTATAAGCAAAGCCTCTTCTTGGTAATGTGAAGCAGTGGGCATTAATCCACAACATCATGTCACAGCTGTGTGTGTGTGGATGCTGTCCAAGACATTTGTGTGAAAGCCGTCCAAACCACAGGCAAGTGTGTGGGACTGAATTATAACGAGAGAGACAGAATGGTTCAATTTCTCTTTAGGCTCACACCAATCCATTAAGTTGGTTCAACGTATACTGCAGTACCAATATGCCAACGGAAATATATCTTGAATTAAAAGCTACCGAAAGCCGTTTGTTTGTTATGACAAGCCACTTGTCTGCAATATGACAAGTGACTGCTGAAATCTCTGTGTTTAAAACCTAGCGAGGTGCCATGCTGCCTACTGCCTAGCATCATAATAATTTGCTTATCACTCACTGACTTCTGTACACTGTAAACAAAAACTGGTTGCCTTACATTTTTAAGCTGAATTAAATTAGCCTTATGAGTCCATTGAACTTATATTATGTTAAACTGACTTAAAACCGCTTGCATAACTTATCAAATTAAGTTAGAACATAATTAACTTTAATTTAAGTTACAATGAACTAAAAACATATGCTGTCATGACTAATTGTTCATATAATTGTTTACAGTGTTATCTAACCACTCCGAAATGCTTCTTACCAGTGAATGACGGATGATGTACACTGTAAAAATTCCTTCATGTTGTCCAACACAGATCTCATGAGTGAAAGTAATGGTTTTGACAAATTTAAGTGTATTGATTATAAAAAATTAAGTTGTCCCTAAAAAAAGGAAAATTGCGTTATTTGAATTCCTTTAAAATAAGTAGTTTGAACAAGCAATAAAATCATTTTTTGTGTATTATACACTCACTGGTCACTTTATTAGGTACACCTGTCTAACTGCTGGTTAATGCAAATTTCTAATCACATGGCAGCAGCTCAATGTATTTAGGCATGTAGACATGGTCAAGACGATCTGCTTGGTTGTTGGTGCCAGATTGGCTGGTCTGAGTATTTCAGAAACTGATGATCTTCAGGAATTTTCATGCACAACCATCTCTATGGGTTTATAGAGAATCGCCGGAAAAAAGAGAAAATATCCTGTGAGCGACAGTTTTGTGAGGGAAAACGGGTCCTGTGAAAAATTAGATGCTGCGTTCTTCCTGATGGTCACGTGACGTTTACACATCTTTTACCGAAAATTATTTAAACATTACAGCATTCATACAACCATTTATTGTTTTTCCTCTGTTCACAATATATACTATGCATAAAGACTTTACAAATATACTTTGCACAATACAAATAAAACAGCTTTTAATACTAATTTCAGCAAATAAACACCCTTAATGTATTTAAGCCTTTATGAAGATTTTCATGGCAATGTTTATTTTCAGTGTCCCATTTAGGGTAACTCCTGTGGTTAATAAGTTATATATCTGAACTTTAATAATAAATCGGTACAAAATGCGCTTCCCACCTCCAGTTGCAATGACTTCTGGGACTTCTAGAGCAAGTTCGGTGCTCAAGTCTGCATCGGTGTGTCCTCGATTCCAGGAACTTTCATGCGTCCTCCATTCTTGCGGCGTTGAGTTTTGGAACTGAACTTTGGCAGTTGAAGATGACGTTACACAAGAACACGAGATCGCTGAAGAATGCATATTGAGAAATGGCCTATGTCTTTGTTTATTTTGAATATGCGCCCTCTAGTGGGGAAAAGTACACACTGTGCCTTTAGAGGTTCAGTATACAACTTCATGTAAGGTTATATTTCAGCTTTTCGCAAATAGACATAGAATAAACATAGCACACACTGTAGTACAGTAGAAAAGTAGCACATAGAATGTGCTCTCCTAAGCTCATGTTACGCACATTTTTGGAAAACACATGGAATTGCAATGAGCGTTCATAACTTTACACATAGAGAGGACTTGTAATATCTAAGATACGTTGTTATCGAGAAACCAACTCCTGGTCTCTGCATTTTCAGAAAATGTGGCTTTGGGTGGGGACTTGCTGGGAGCAACTATTGTAAATATTATTTGTAAATACAACTGTAATTTGCACGGATGACTAATACCTTGACCCATCCTTAAACATACCCACATTACAAAACCTGTCCCTAACCTTAAACAATACCTGATTACAGTTATTTTACACCTGTATATAAAGAGGAATTATCTGCATAGGACGCATGAGATGCTGCTACTTTTTGCCGTAGTCTTCACATTCAGTCTTAAAATACCACCTTGGCTGACAGTTCGCTAGGTTTTAGAAAAGAGCATGACCGTGTAAAAAATGTTGCCATTCAGCATATGATTTTCGCACATGGAACTGTGTGATAAACTTTACAAAAGGCCAATTTACCTCGAGTGGCCAAGACTCGAGGCGAGCACATCTCTGAAAATGGCTCAAGCTGTGTTGTGCGTGCGTATTTTGGGTGATTTCCTGTCTCTGCTCTCTCATTTACCTCAGATAACCCCAGCCAGGTGTCCAGAGTGGTGGTTGCAGTAGAAACGCTGGATTTAAATGACAACGCTCCAGAGCTGGACAGGCAATACAGCACTGCAATGTGCGACTCTGCTTCCACCGGACAGGTGAGAGAAAAAGCCAGATTATGGGCACAATGAAGGGCACACATGTCTCCATTGACTGGTTCATTTGTTACTGTAAAAGCAGAGGAAGCGCTCTAATGAGAGTGCTTTTCTTAAGCTTCGCAATTAGGTAATTGTCACAGATGAATTATGGGTGATTAATTACCTTTTTCTCAAGACTTCAACCATTTAGGAGTGCTTTGTGTTCATATGGATTTGGTGGTGCATGAAGTTTCTCTCTTCTTTTTTTTTCCTGCACATCTGTGAATGTGTCCATTTATATAGCCTGTGCGCTGATTGATTACTTCTGCCTTTCCCCTGCAGCTGAATCACAGCTATTCCCATTTAGAGGATGCTTCACTCGTTCTCATCTCCTCTATAGATATACATTATAATCTGCTCATCTTTTGCTCTGTTGGCTTTCATCCATTTTGCCTCTCATTCCAGTTCCTTATACATTTCGAGTGCCTGCCTATTCCACGATTCTGTACGTTTCTTTTTTTTGCTTGACTCATGCTTTTCTTTGATTCTTAATTGGGTGGCGTGCATCTGTTAAGCTGTCATAGCTTGTGTCCTTTCTTCTGTCTTTCATTCTGCTGTCTTCGCAGCATGCAGTCAAATGAAAGCTTATGGTTTTTTTGCCAAGTTGAAGAAGTGTTATCAGTACACCTTGCTAGTTTTGGAACAAAATTGGATGTTTTTTACACACACTTTATAAGTTAAAGTGTACATGAGACTGAAACAATAATTAAGCTTTTTTAAAATGTCATATATATGGAGACCCGGAAGGGGTGGTGGGGAAAAAACGGGTGGAAGGAAAAAAACTGCTAGGAAAATATATATATATTTTTTCAAATTTTTGCGTTCCCTTACAAAGATGTTTTGTGTTATGTTGCAAATATGTTTTGCAAGGGAACACAAAGATGTTTTGCGTTCCCTCGCCAAGCTGTTGTTCGACAAACACTTCCTGTTCACTTCATACATGTCAACTCTCTTGTTTTTTCTGGGATTCTCCCGTATTTTACCATTTTATCCTGCAATCATCATATCTCTAAGTATTTTCTCATATTTCTCCAATATTTTTATTTTTGAAAGCACATTGAAATTAATATAAATTATCAGCATTCACTTTCTATTCATCAAAACTGTGTGTCGATCGTCGCCCTTCATATGCAACCTCTGAATCAGTGAATGCATGTACAAGCGCTGACAGACGCGCTCCATATGATAAACTGATCCCAGATAAGCTTATGTAAATGCCATGTAAAGAGTTAAAGTGCAGCACACTTTGGGAATGGGGTGTGTGTTTAACAGACAAATACACTTAATAATATGTAAACATGTTTGTCCTGCATGTTTTATTTTTAACACAACTAATTTTCTCTTAAATGAGAACAAACAGTTATTAAAGTAATCGAATGCTTTCATTGTAGATCTGTGAATTCTTTAAGTGACACCTCTGTTATCAAACAAAGCAAAATGAGAGATTAATTTGCAGCTCTTTCCTTGTTTGATAACAGAGGTGTCACTTTAAATGGCGTGCACAGAAGCTGATCTGGAATCAGTTTATCATACGCGTCCGTCAGTCAGCGCTTATACATGCATTCGCTGATTCAGAGGTTGCATCGGAAGGGCGATGATTGACATGCAGCTTTAATGGAAAAAGTAAATGCAGACATTTTTATATTAATTTCATTGTGCTTTCAAGATTAAAAATATGGATTAAATTATTAGATATGGATTAAATCAAGATTAAATTATTTGCTAATTTCTAGTTAACTATTTGGTATCAGAAGTGGCTTATATGAAAGGCAAAGGCCTCCAGATTACACTTATTTTACTAAAATGAAATATGATCATTCCTTGATTGTTAATTATTTAATTAGGACAGTAAGGTCTGACTTTGCTTAGAAAAAAGTCTTGACACTTAACAGAAATAATGTACAGTATAGAATATAAAGTCATGGTGCAGTGGAAAAAGAATCAATATTGTGTATGACTCTAATGAGCTTGGATGACTGCATCCATACATCTCTGCAATGACTCAAATAACTTATTTATAAAGTCATCTGGAATGGCAAAGAAAGCGTTCTTGCAGGACTCTCAGAGTTCATCAAGATTCTTTAGATTCATCTTCAATGCCTACTCCTTCATGTTACCCAGACATGCTCAATAATGTTCATGTCTGGTGACTGGGCTGGCCAATCCTGGAGCACCTTGACGTTCTTTGCATTCAGGAACATTCATGTGGAGGTTGAAGTATGAGAAGGAGCGCTATCCTGCTGAAGAATTTGCCCTCTCCTGTGGTTTGTAACGTAATGGGCAGCACAAATGTCTTGATACCTCAAGCTGTTGATGTTACCATCCACTCTGCAGATCTCTCGCACACCCCCATACCCCAATGTAACCCCAAGCCATGTTTTTTTCTTCACCAAACTTATCACTAGTGATTTCTGTGAGGATCTTGGGTCCATGCAGGTTCCAATAGACTTTCTGCAGTGTTTGTGATGATTGGGATGCAGTTCAACAGATGATTCATAGGAAAAATTTACCTTCTGCCACTTTTCCAAATGATCAACTAGAAGTCTAGTTAGTTTTTGCTGCTCTTACAACTGGGATTGTCGGCAAGAATTTTGTCAGGTAGTGTACAGTACTTATTGCAAAATAAGGGTACAGAAACATATATTTTTCAATTTTTAACATTTTTATTAGTATTTAATCCAATTAACTATGTACAGTGTATACAGTTTTCGGCTATAAGAGTTAGATCATTTTAAGCATTGTTCAAAATATAAAAGTCCTTCAAAAATCTGACTGATGCGAATTTAGTGCTCATTAACACTGCATGAATATAGGTACATTTCTTTTCACTATCAGTGCTGAAAAGAGTTGTGAAAACAGTGATGTGTTTTTGGTGAAAAAAGTTGCATGAATAGAATATTATTATATAATATAAATACCATTTACACTGTTAATTTTGATCCATGTGGTCTGTCCTTGCTAAATAAGAGCATTTATTTCTTATAAAATAGTTTATATTGAAGAAGTGCCTACTAAATACAGTACTGTTGTGCTTGTTGCTTTTCATACAAGTAGATACAACTTATTTATGAGAAAACCATTGATAGAGATAGAAAAGATCCCTTTGTTGATGTAACACAAGTCATTTACTTAGAATAAAAGCTCTTTCTGAATGTCTGCTTGCTTATATATTTAAGTGGAAGCTTGTGTAACTTCTTTGTGAAGAAAGTTTAGTGACCCTTAAGCCTGTGGAAACTACTAATGCAACTTGACGAATCACAGGGAAAAAAACACCCTTTTTCATGCCTCAGCACAATCGCCTGCAGCTCTGATCTGCATCGCACGACTCATTTTTGTTTTAACTTTTCTCCCTAATGTGTAAGGGGGGAGCACTGCAAAAAGAAGCCCGCCGAGTGATTATTTCTAGTTTAAGTGGATCTCTAGAGTCGGCGCCTCGTTTTTAGAGCTGCGTCTATGTTTGGGTGTTCCCCAAGGCTTAGTACTCGGTCAGACTTAATTATTGTTTGACTGCGCGGTGTGGGCTAATCAGTCTCCAGTCACCTATTTGCAAAGGTGCCGGCGAGGTTAATGCTGATATCTGAGATTAAAATGTGCATCAGTTTTTTTTTTTTCTAAACAAATCTCTCCTCTCTTTCTATTACGCTTTCGCTCTCCTCTATCCTTTCTCTCCTTTCTTGCTTTTGGCTCTGCTCCTCATTTTGTTTCTCTCTCTCTCCATCTTTCTCCTATCTCATTTTCTCAGGTGGTGCAGGTGTTGCGGGCGATTGATAGAGACGAGGGGGGAAATGACAGCGCCGTCCATTTCAACATCCCTCCGGACTCCAACGCTGCCCTCAACTTCAGCATCAGGGAGAGTGGAGGTTTGCAGTCTCTTCCACAATTTGTTTCTCCCATCCAGCCTTGTGCATCGGCGTCTCTCTTGATCCGTTAGTCTGTGTCTGCGACCGCATTGTGTGGCTGCTTTGTGCCCTGCTCTTTTGTTTTCCCCATTGTTTGCTTTTGCTTCTCTGCCACATCTATCTTCTCCCGACACACACAGACGAAATGTGCTCTGGCATTCATGCCGCATTTGGACTCACTGGTCTGTACAAATGTTATACGAGCGGCAATGGAATTAAAGCGCACTCGATTGAGTTCAATTAAATTAAAGTTCCATCGAGCACAATTTGATCTAAAAGCCTTCCATTTTTTTTCTCTGTGTTTCTCAATTTCTTTGCTATTATTCTCCTCTTTTCCAGGCCCTACTGCTAGCTTGGTGCTGGCATCACCTTTGCAGACTCTGTCTCGCTCTACTTCATCCTCAATCACCCTTTATGTCCCGCTGGTATTAAGAGATGGGCTTTCTGGTTTGACCAGCACGGGGACGGTGACGGTGTCTGTGTGTCCATGTCTGAGAGGAGGAGCACGGGCTGGAGAGAAGGAGAAGCAGAGTGAGGCGGAGTGGGACCGGGAGACGGTTTGTTTGCCCCAGCACTCCTCCTTACCCTCTCCTGGACTCAGTACTGCCGCCTTGCTGGCCATTTTAGCCTGTGTGGCCACTCTTTTGGGTAAGTTTAATATAACTTCCAAGTGGTAAAGGATTATGTTAGGTGTGATAATGTACAGAGAGCAATCATTTTATTTTTGAGGCTGCTCATTATCACAAAAAAAGAAATAATGATGGGGGTAATGAGGACCAAGGGTGGGATGGTGGCTTAGTGGTTAGCACTTTCGCCTGATAGCAAGATGGTTGCTGGTTTGAGTCCTGGCTGGGCCAGTTGGCGTTTCTGTGTGGAGTTTGCATGTTCTACCTGTGTTCGTGTGGGTTTCCTCCGGGTGCTCTGGTTTCCCCCACTCTCCAAAGACATGCTCTATAGGTGAATTGGATGAACTAAATTGACCATAATGTATGAGTGTGTGCGAATGTAAGCGTGTATGGGTGTTTCCCAGTACTGGGTTGCAGCTGGAACAGCATCCGCTATGTAAAACATATGCTGGAAAAGTTGGCGGTTCATTCATCTGTAGCCAGAGAAAAATGAAATGAAATGAGGACCAAGCAGAACAGATTTGGGATGAAATGTTTTTGTTATTTTAACTAAAATAAACTGATATTATATATTAGAAAACAAACCCAAATCTGTAATGTTTGAATGTTTTAAATGTTGCTTTGGCAACCAGGGGTCCATTCTTCGTACATGGATTACTCAATTAGCTAGATTTGGTTATTGACAATTTGACACAATCCAGGATCATTTCGTTCTTCAAAATTCATCCGAGAGTTGTTGTCTTGGCAACAATTCTGGAAGCTCAAACCCGCTCAGGTGCAGGCTTATTTCATATAAATAGGATTAGATCTGGTCTTTTCAAGCAAAGGTAAAACTGAAAGTATGTACCGAATGCTGATATTTTCTTACAGGAGTACAGGATTAACCTATAGGTGATATATATTTGGGAAAAAAGTAGGAAAAAAATAGTTTTAAAAATGTTTAAAAAAATGGTTTTATATACATTTATAATTTGTAATAATTAGTAATTATTGTTATTAAGTAATTAGTAATTAGTGTCATTCTCTCAGTTATGTCATTTTAAATGCAAAGATGAGATTATTTGAAGACAGCTTGACATAAACAAATACATCACAACCAGGCTTCATCTGTCATGACAACGTGACATTACCAAGACAACATAACTTGTCATAAATCTGTATAATTATAATCAGTTTTGACATTAAAACGTTTTGTTAAATGTGAACTATCAAATAATTTTTAACAGCATCATAAATATTTAATAACATTTTAATGACAAATTCATCTTGTACCACTGCAGTTGAGGTAAAAAAAAAATAAATAAATAATAAATAAATATATATATATATATATATATATATATATATATATATATATATATATATATATATATATATATATATATATGTAACCCAGTAGAATGAAGTTCTACACGTTTTAAGTTTTGAAATAATCTTAAGGTTATTTATTTATTTATTTATTTATTAGCTATCTATTTATTTATTCATTCATATTAATTCCAGAACAGAATTAAATCTAAAATGCGTTTTGCATTCATTTGTGAATATATACATCCTAATGTTGATGTGTAATGATATGTGCGTTTGTCTTTGAGAACATGATCAGATAGCAAGTTTGATCAACCTTCACTGAAATACAAGGGGTAAACAAGTTTGTTAGATGTTCCTTTATGATTGGTTTATACGTGTTTAGTCCCGCCTTCCGGTATGGAATGTGAAATGTGATTGGTTGTTTGGGAAAAAAAGGGGTTGGAGAGCCGGCAGTTTTGGAAACGGAATGAGAGACGTGCTGCGCGGCTGTATTGATTGAGAATCAATCACGGAAAAAAAAAACACGACACTGTAATGTAGATCGCGTGTGAATAACACAGTTCTGATTACTTTGAGTTTGTTTTGTGTTTGTTTTGGAGTTCGCTGTGTGGTTTTTATCAGAAAAGTTACCAGTGTCAGTTATTAATCAGTTCAGAGTGAGTAGGCATTTTTTAAATGCCTAGAGTGTTAACTGACAGTAGTAGAGTTTTAAACTGAACTTCGGAGAGGGACAGTTAAACGGAAAAGCAGGAGAAAAAGGAGGACTGTGAGCTGAGCATGCGAATACACTGAAAGAGTTTTTAAAAAAAGTTGATATCACCCCAAATAGCCGGGATATTTGGTGATTCCTCTGATTACGTGGGAGTTGCCTTTCATCAGCTGGTGATTAAAAGTGAAAGCAAGCAATTGAAAGAGATCTGCGGCAGGTGATTGCTGCTCGTTGGATCGTCATCTGGATTTGTCATCTAAAGTACTGTCATATTGACTGCTGTCAACTGGGTCGCTGTCAACTGGATCGCTGGCATCTTATTCGCTGTCATCTGGATCAAAGTCATCTGGATCTGAGGTATTTTGTTTAATTTTATTTGTGCTCAGGAGAGTGAAGAGGCCATTTTCATTTTCCCGGCCACAACGTACACTAGCAACGACACAGGCCTGCAACGGGGTGGGGTATGAGTGTGTGTGTGTGTGTGGGCCCACTGAGTTTTAATTTGTTGATGGTGATGCAGTGAGCATAAAATACTCCTGCATGTTTTACAGTGCAGTTTTATACTGTATATATTTTATATAGGTGCAATTCAGTGTGTAATTTAGTGACACAATTGTAGGTACTTTCAAAAAGAAACCTATTCTGTCACCCTTTAGTCACCTGTTGATTTATAACTTTAATTGGTCGAGTGTGTAAAGGTGGTATATTTCTATATTTGTTTAATTATTATTCTTCATCGTAAATTCCTTGTGTTGACTTATATTTGGGTCATTTTACATTCTTTCGGCTGTGCATAAATTCTATATTTTGTATTTTGTTTTACACCACGGATCTTTTCCCAATATTTATATTTCTATTCTAATTAAATTTATTATATTTTCTGATTCATCTAAGAGTTTTATTATTCACACAGTTTATTTCTGGTGATTTATTCAAACTCAGCAAACATTTATATTCTAATCTGCTTATTTACACTACATCATTGAAATATATCAGAGGGGCCTAACTTTAACATCTCTGTAGGCATTTAGTGTATTGAACCTGGAGCGCTATCTTAAACTTAATACACCTAGGTGGCGCTACATAAAAGTGGGGGCTCGTCCGGGATCTCCCTCTGATACATCAATGATAAGTGCCTAAAGAAAGAAGTGACAAGTTAAATTATCTGAATCCAAGCACCTACTGTCTTCTATTCAAAAGTGCATAAACTGTTGCTATGGCTTTGAGAAAGGACCCCAGTCTTCAAGCAGAGTTAAAAAAATGGTGTGAAGCAGCCAGTATTGATGCTACTCATTCTTTAATCCTGTTAAATGTACCTGTTTATACAGAAGTGGCAGAGATTGAAGATGTAATGGAAACTGTGAAAGCTCTGGGAAGGGTTCGAGTGAGAGACACAAGAGAAGGACCCACTGCCCAGTCTATGATGGTATTGTGTGAGTGCCGACAAGCCACTGACTCCACCCGTATTCCTCCTGAAGTGACAAAGGGAGAAAAGAGTGAGCCCTGGTCAGTTATCGTGATCCAACAAAGAGAAAGTGCCTCTAATACAGATACTGAAGGATTCTCTGAAAAGCTGACAAAGTTCCTGGTGGAGGAAGGGAAAACGTTTGGTGATGTAAAAGCTTTAATTACACCCCACAGTGCTGGTGATAGTTCTCCTGAATCAATTATACGTGCAATGGGTGAAGTACTGGAAAGGACCGTGAAGCCAACAAGAGATGGAAATGCATACCGCCGACTTCGCACATTTTCAGCTATCGTTCCGACCCCAGTTGGAGAGGAAAACATGGATAACTGGATTGATCAAGCAAGGCTCATGATAACGGAGTGTGACTGTACTGAAAAAGAAAAACGATGCAGAATCATGGAAAGCCTTAAAGGACCAGCAATGGAAATAGTGAGAGCTGTTCGTTTCTCAAATCCAGAAGCAGGTGCTTTAGAGTATGTGGAAGCATTAGAGAGTTCCTTTGGATCTTCAGAGTCTGGTGAAGATTTGTATTTTAAGTTTCGACTTATGCGTCAAAATGCAGGGGAGGCATTATCAGAGTTTCTGAGGAGGATTGACAAGGCTCTTAAAAAAGTGGTTGAAAGAGACGGCCTGTCTTTCAGAATGGTCGATAAAGTGCGAGTAGAACAACTCATTCGAGGGGCAGTGAATTCTGACCTCATGTTGCTTCAGTTGAGGCTTCGAGAACGTACAGTATGCCCACCTTCTTTCCTGAGTCTGCTGAAGGAGATACGTGAGGCAGAAGAGAGTGAAGCATCTCGCCACAGAATGTCAGCTAAAGCCAAATCCATACAGTATTGTGATGAAACCACAAGCACATCTGTCATTCAAGAACTCAAGGGAGAGATTCAAGAGCTGCGTGCACACTTACATGGTGTGATGCCCAAAACTGTTTCTACTTCTTCTTTGGTGGTTAAACCCAGAGAGAAATCTAACCTGATGGAAAAAACAGAAGATGTAGAAGAGTTAAAGAAACAAGTTCAGTACTTACAACAACAGCTGGCAGTTATGAGTGTCAGTCCTTCTCAGGGCTCACTAGATGTTACAGAACAACGACCGAAACCATCACAGTCCACTTCATCATCATTCAGCCGCAAGTCAGCCAGAACAAACGATGATTATTTCTGTTACAAATGTGGGCAAGATGGTCATATTGCGACAAAGTGTCAAGCCCCACAAAATTCAGACCAAGTAATCCAGAAGCTAATTCGTTCTTTGCGTCAAGCTAAGAGTTTGAAGTCTGAGGCTAATGAAAGCAGAAAAACCCAGAACCAAGTTTGTTTCTCCAAAAAGAGTCAGACAAACATATACAAAGCCAGCAGTCTTCCACAAGGCCTAGTTGGACCAGCATCAACAGTAGAAGTGACAATTAATGGACATTTATGTCAAGCACTGTTAGACAGTGGATCGCAGGTGACAATAGTGTTTGAAAGTTGGTACTCTAAGAATTTAGATTATGTACCGATTCAACCCTTGACTGGATTATCCATATGGGGCCTCAGTTCATCAAGTTACCCTTATAAGGGATATATAGTAGTGGATGTCACTTTCCCTTTTTCAGTCAGTGGAGTGAAGGAGCCGCTGTCCATCCTGGCTCTCGTATGTCCGGAACCTCAAGGGCCCTCCCAGTTGCCAGTCATTATTGGAACAAACGCCAGTTTCTTCCAGCGCCTTGCTACTCTCCGTCATGATGTAAAAGCTTCCAGCACTGCACAAGCTTTGAGAATTCATACTAACCTCTCTGAAATACATCTGAATCAGCAGACATGTAAAAATACCTTAATCGACCAGCCTGAGGGGAAAGTACGATGGATGGGACCTGGAAAGTGTGTAGTTCCATCTAGAGGAGAAGTATTGGCCATTTGTAAAATGGAGACTGAGAAACCCTTGAAAAAAGAAATCTTTGTGGTAGACTCACCTGAAGAGGATAATCTTCCAGCTGGTACATTCATAACTCCATTTGTGCTTCCCTCTTCCACCGTTCAAGATAACAGTGTGCAAGTGTTAGTCCATAATGAGACCTCAAAGGACATTTCAATTCCATCGGGTACAGTAATGGCCAATGTGTACCTTACCGACACACTTACTGTTGGTTCTGGAGAAAAGAGCTCTCAAGTAATTGATCCAAGCCTGTTTAAATTTGAAGAGTCATCCATCCCTGAGTTATGGGAAATGCGACTCCGTCAGAAGTTGGCAGTCAGAAGTGATGTCTTTTCTACCAATGAGTGGGATGTGGGATTAGCCAAAGGAGTTGAACATAACATAAGACTAACAGACTCCAAACCTTTCAGAGAGCGCTCCAGACGCATTGCTCCTGCGGACATCGAGGATGTGCGACGCCATATCAAAGAACTTTTAGAGGCTGGAATAATTACAGAATCAAGAAGCCAGTATGCATCGCCCATTGTAATTGCACGGAAAAAGAGTGGAGCAGTTAGGATGTGCATTGACTACAGGACTCTAAATGCTCGCACCCTCCCTGATCAGTACACTACTCCCAGGATCGATGATGCTCTGGACTGTTTGGCTGGCAGTAAGTGGTTTTCTGTGCTGGATCTTCGCAGTGGATATTATCAAATAGCCATGGCTGAGGAGGACAAAGAGAAGACAGCATTTATCTGTCCTTTAGGATTTTTCCAGTTTGAACGGATGCCTCAAGGGATTACTGGAGCTCCAGCCACATTTCAACGGCTAATGGAAAAAGCTGTTGGTGACATGCATCTTCTTCAAGTAATAGTCTACCTGGATGACATCATTGTGTTTGGGCGAACTCTTGAAGAACATGAAGAGAGACTATTAAAAGTTTTAGATCGGCTCAGAGAGTGTGGCCTCAAAGTTTCAATTGACAAATGCCAGTTTTGTCAGTCCCAAGTACGTTATGTGGGGCACATTGTGTCAGCTGCTGGAGTATCACCTGACCCAGCCAAAGTTGAGGCGGTAACCCGTTGGAAAATGCCCACTGATCTGAAGTCACTGAGATCCTTTCTCGGTTTCTGTGGATTTTACAGACGATTCATAAAAGACTACTCAGCCATTGTAAGGCCATTAACAGAGCTCACTAAAGGGTACCCACCAACATCTGGCCAAATCCGAAAGACCGCAGATGGCAGGAAATATTACAAAACGACTGAGCCCTTTGGAGAGCGTTGGGATGACACCTGTACAGCAGCATTTCGTAAGATCATTTATTGTCTCACACATGCCCCAGTACTTGCTTTTGCCGATCCTAACAAATCCTATGTTCTTCATGTGGATGCTAGCCTTAATGGTCTGGGAGCTGTTTTGAATCAGGAGCATCCTGGTGGACTTAGGCCAGTAGCCTACGCAAGCAGAAAGCTGAGTGCATCTGAGCAGCGTTACCCCATACATCAGCTGGAGTTTTTAGCACTTAAATGGGCAGTTGTGGACAAGTTCCATGATTATCTTTATGGTGCTCAGTTTGTGGTGAAAACAGACAACAATCCACTTACCTATGTGCTGTCCAGTGCCAAGTTGAGTGCGACAGGTCACCGATGGTTAGCTGCTTTAGCCACATACAACTTTAGCTTACAATACAAGCCTGGGAGTCACAACACAGATGCTGATGTATTGTCACGCTACCCCTTTGAATCAGCTATCTCAACAGAATGGAAAGAAATTCCAAAGTCAGGAGTAAAAGCTATTTGCCAGCTGGCAAGAATTAATGAAAGTGATGAGTCATCCTCCAGGCTGGTGGATCATTTATGTGTCTCTCCTCACAGTATCCCAGAAGCATTTGCTTGTCCCACTTCATTGAGTTTCAGTCCTATGGAACAGCTGACCAATGAGGAGTTAAGTAAGGCTCAAGATGAAGATCCTGTAATTGGTATAGTTAAGCGAGAATTGGAGTCTGGAAAAATACTTACTGATGCTAGGAGTTCAGATGATTCAATTTCTCTGTTACGACGGCAGGGACCCAAGTTGAAAATTGAGAATAAACTTCTGTACAGAGTCACCAACAGATCCTGCAGAAAGGAAAACATACAGCTTGTCTTACCCTCAAGGTATTGGTCCCATGTACTGTGCTCCTTGCATGATGACTCGGGTCATTTGGGGGTAGAGAGAACAACTGAACTACTGAGAGATCGATTCTATTGGCCCCGAATGTCTAGCTATGTGGAGCAGTATGTTAAGAATTGTGGGCGATGTGTAATGAGAAAAACATTACCTAAGAAGGCTGCCCCACTGAACCACCTAACCAGCAATGGGCCATTTGACTTAGTGTGTATTGACTTCTTATCTATTGAGCCTGACTCCAGAGGTCTCAGCAATGTTCTGGTTGTAACCGACCACTTCACTCGCTACGCACAAGCATTTGTAACCAAAGATCAGAAAGCGCTAACTGTGGCCAAGATACTGTGCGACAAATTTTTTGTTCACTATGGCTTACCCACCCGTATCCACTCAGATCAGGGAAGAGACTTTGAGAGTGGTCTCATAAAAGAAATGCTTAGCATGCTCGGTATAAGAAAATCCAGAACGTCACCCTATCATCCACAAGGAGACCCTCAGCCAGAAAGATTCAACCGAACACTGCTGTCCATGCTCGGTACTCTGAATCCAATGGAGAAACACAGATGGAGTCAGCACATCAACCGATTAGTACACGCTTACAACTGTACTAAGAATGATGCAACTGGATATTCCCCGTACTATCTTCTATTCGGAAGAGAGGCTCGTCTGCCAGTGGATGTGTGTTTTGGAACTTCACCTGATGGAAAAGGAGCTGGTAGCCATCGACAATATGTGGAAAGAATGAAGTCAGAGTTACAACAAGCATATCAGTTGGCAACTGAAACTGCACAGAAAAGTCAGCAGAGAAACAAACGATTGTATGACAAGCACATAAAACACCAGACACTGGCTGTAGGAGATCGTGTGCTGACAAGAAATCTGGGTTTGATAGGAAAGAACAAACTTGGTGACAAGTGGAATTCTGTTCCTTACCTGATAGTTGAAAAGTTGAAGAACTTACCTGTATACCGCTTAAAACCTGAATCTGGAATGGGAAGTGTGAGGACTCTTCACAGAGACCATCTCTTACCTGTTGGGGATGATGTGAGATTGTCTGATTCAGGAAAATTCCAAAATACAGCTGCTCCAACAGAGATCAGGACAGAATCTGTGGGGAGAAAATATGGAAGAGGATTAAAGGAAATAAATCAGAACATGACAGGAAGTGGATTGAGAAATGACTCGGACAGTGAAGAGGATGACTTGTGGTATTACTACCCAGATAGGGTCGATGAAACTCAAAAGTATGTAACACAGGAGGAATCTTCAGTAGATGAGAGAACAGTTAACCATCAGGATGAATTGGATAGACCCGCTGCAGAGATAGATGACACATCATTCACTGACCAGGGCCATGAAGCAGTATTGGAGCAGACTCCTGAGGAACTTGGAGATCCTGCTCTAGAAGGGGGAGATCCTGGAACAGCCAATACTACTAGAGAGGTAGTAGAGCCTGTTCATGTGCGACCTAAGAGAAGCACAAGACCTATAGACAGATTGAGCTATGATTGTCTGGGGAGACCCACTAACAAGTCTTTAACCTTAGTTCACAAAGGAATGGTTGTAAAAGTACAAGGTGGTGACAGTTCACCAAAGTTTTGTAATACAGTGTGGTGCCACCCTATGGCACAGTGTACTCATTGTGTTCAAGTAAGAAATTGTGCTGAGCCTGAGATAACTGTTAAAGTTTAATGAGGTAATCTCATGAGGACATGAGATGTTTAGAAGGGGGAGCGTGTAACCCAGTAGAATGAAGTTCTACACGTTTTAAGTTTTGAAATAATCTTAAGGTTATTTATTTATTTATTTATTTATTAGCTATCTATTTATTTATTCATTCATATTAATTCCAGAACAGAATTAAATCTAAAATGCGTTTTGCATTCATTTGTGAATATATACATCCTAATGTTGATGTGTAATGATATGTGCGTTTGTCTTTGAGAACATGATCAGATAGCAAGTTTGATCAACCTTCACTGAAATACAAGGGGTAAACAAGTTTGTTAGATGTTCCTTTATGATTGGTTTATACGTGTTTAGTCCCGCCTTCCGGTATGGAATGTGAAATGTGATTGGTTGTTTGGGAAAAAAAGGGGTTGGAGAGCCGGCAGTTTTGGAAACGGAATGAGAGACGTGCTGCGCGGCTGTATTGATTGAGAATCAATCACGGAAAAAAAAAAACACGACACTGTAATGTAGATCGCGTGTGAATAACACAGTTCTGATTACTTTGAGTTTGTTTTGTGTTTGTTTTGGAGTTCGCTGTGTGGTTTTTATCAGAAAAGTTACCAGTGTCAGTTATTAATCAGTTCAGAGTGAGTAGGCATTTTTTAAATGCCTAGAGTGTTAACTGACAGTAGTAGAGTTTTAAACTGAACTTCGGAGAGGGACAGTTAAACGGAAAAGCAGGAGAAAAAGGAGGACTGTGAGCTGAGCATGCGAATACACTGAAAGAGTTTTTAAAAAAAGTTGATATCACCCCAAATAGCCGGGATATTTGGTGATTCCTCTGATTACGTGGGAGTTGCCTTTCATCAGCTGGTGATTAAAAGTGAAAGCAAGCAATTGAAAGAGATCTGCGGCAGGTGATTGCTGCTCGTTGGATCGTCATCTGGATTTGTCATCTAAAGTACTGTCATATTGACTGCTGTCAACTGGGTCGCTGTCAACTGGATCGCTGGCATCTTATTCGCTGTCATCTGGATCAAAGTCATCTGGATCTGAGGTATTTTGTTTAATTTTATTTGTGCTCAGGAGAGTGAAGAGGCCATTTTCATTTTCCCGGCCACAACGTACACTAGCAACGACACAGGCCTGCAACGGGGTGGGGTATGAGTGTGTGTGTGTGTGTGGGCCCACTGAGTTTTAATTTGTTGATGGTGATGCAGTGAGCATAAAATACTCCTGCATGTTTTACAGTGCAGTTTTATACTGTATATATTTTATATAGGTGCAATTCAGTGTGTAATTTAGTGACACAATTGTAGGTACTTTCAAAAAGAAACCTATTCTGTCACCCTTTAGTCACCTGTTGATTTATAACTTTAATTGGTCGAGTGTGTAAAGGTGGTATATTTCTATATTTGTTTAATTATTATTCTTCATCGTAAATTCCTTGTGTTGACTTATATTTGGGTCATTTTACATTCTTTCGGCTGTGCATAAATTCTATATTTTGTATTTTGTTTTACACCACGGATCTTTTCCCAATATTTATATTTCTATTCTAATTAAATTTATTATATTTTCTGATTCATCTAAGAGTTTTATTATTCACACAGTTTATTTCTGGTGATTTATTCAAACTCAGCAAACATTTATATTCTAATCTGCTTATTTACACTACATCATTGAAATATATCAGAGGGGCCTAACTTTAACATCTCTGTAGGCATTTAGTGTATTGAACCTGGAGCGCTATCTTAAACTTAATACACCTAGGTGGCGCTACATATATATATATATATATATATATATATATATATATATATATATATATATAGGGGGTTCAAGCCTCGGCTGGACTAGTTGACGTTTCTGTGTGGGGTTTGCATGTTCTCCCTGCGTTCTCGTGGGTTTCCTCCGGGTGCTCCGGTTTCCCCCACTGTCCAAAGACATGCAGTACAGATGAATTGGGTTGGCTAAATTGTCCGTAGTGTATGTGTGTATGTATGAGTGTATGGATGTTTCCCAGAGATGGGCTGAGGCTGGAAGTGCATCCGCTGCGTAAAAGTGTGCTGGATAAGTTGGCGGTTCATTCCGCTGTGGCGACCCCGGATTAATAAAGGACTAAGAATGAATATATATTAATGACGCTGTCATAAAATTCATGTAAAGTGTTAACATTACTGTAAAAAAAACTATAAGTTCAAAAAACACAGTTCAGCCACATTTATTAAACAATATTATTACTAACATTATCAACACTAAAGTAATATTAATTCTTAAATACTTATTATTGCTTAAATATACAAAAAAATCATCAAAAACCTGGAAGATGGTGACTCTCTGATTTGAGATGAGAAAAATTGATGATCATTCTATAAAACAGCTCTAAAATTGTATAAAATGTCAGACCGCTAGACACATTGACTGACCAATCAGATTGCAGTATTTTCCCCAGAGCTGCTGTGTAATGAATATAATTATTGTTATTTATTATAATTATTATTCAGTCTGTGCAAGAGTTAGTTTTCCAGCTGCCCTAATGTGTCTATTGAGTATCTGTCATTCTGCAGCACCCTGTTTTATTGCAAAAATTTGTCAACCAGCACAAACACACACATACTGCTTTTTTTAATATAAATGGCCTCATCAAACACTCACTCTTTTCCTCTGTGTTTCTCCTCTCCGTAGCTGTCAGTGCTCTGTCTTTGTCTCTGCGCCGGCAGAAACGGGACTCACTCTCACCTTTAGAAGAGGATGATGTTAGAGAGAACATCATCACATATGACGATGAAGGCGGTGGTGAGGCGGACACGGCTGCGTTTGATATCACAGCTCTTCAGAGTGCCCCGCACAGCACACGCAGAGGGTATCGCACGCTGGACAGCAGGAACATGTGAGTGTTTAAACTCTGATCAAACACTTTGTACAGTCTGGTACAGCAATGGAAAAACTTCATCTGTACTTTGAAGAAAAAATAAATAAATTCATTACATTTAAATAGCACTTTTCTGGGCACTCAACGTGCTTTACACAATGGGGGAACTCCTCATCCACCACCAGTGTGCAGCATCCACCTGGATGACATGACGGCAGCTATTTTGCGCCAGACACCACACAGCTGATTGGTGGAGAGGAGACAGAGTGATGAAGCCAATTATGATATGAGGATGATTAGGAGGCCATGATGGACAGATTTGGCCAGGATGCAGGGGTTAAACCCCTACTTTTTTTCAAAGGACATCCTGGGATTTTTAATGATCACAGAGAGTCAGGACCTCGGTTTAACATCTCATCCAAACGACGGCGCTCACTGAGCAGTATAGAGTCCCCATTACTATACTGGGGCATTAGGACCCCCACAGACCGCAGTTTGGGCACCCCCTGCTGGCCTCACTAACACCACACCGGCAACAACCTAGCTTTCCCATGTGGTCTCCCATCCAGGTACTGACTGGGCGCAGCCCTGCTTAGCTTCAGTGGGCGATCATGTGAGAGTTGCAAAGAGCTAGCTGCTGGCTGATGTTTTGGGTTTTCTTCAAGCGGAACACACAAAGAGTTGTGACTTTGTTTCCAATATGCATGTGGCTGGATGAAGATTTAAAGGGATAAAAAATAAATAATATTTACTCACTATTTACTCCCCCTCAAGT
Source organism: Danio aesculapii (assembly GCF_903798145.1). NCBI lineage: Eukaryota > Metazoa > Chordata > Actinopteri > Cypriniformes > Danionidae > Danio > Danio aesculapii. The sequence continues at coordinate 38,443,399 of NC_079436.1, forward strand.
GGTTCCAAACCACTGTGGTTCCAAGTTTATTTTATTTTATTTTGTTTAACACAAACAAGATATTTTGAAGAAAGCTGAAAACCTGTAACCCTTGACTTCCATAAAAAAAACAAAACAAATGGAAGTCAATGGTTAAGGGTTTCAAACTTTCTACAAAATATCTTCTTTTGTGTTTTACATAAGAATTATACTCAAAAAGGTTTGAAATAAGTATGATGACAGAATACTTTTTTTACAGCAAACTATGCCTTTATTGTGGGAAATTAGATAAAACAGAGATACAAATACAATATTTGAATAAATAGGTTCCTTTTACCTGATCTGTGTTTTGTTTTTTGTTGTTATGAACTTATTTTAAGCTTTAATTTTCACATTGTCTTTATCTTTTAAAGTACTGCAACATCGCTTTAAACTGAGCTGTAAGCGGCTCACAGGAAATGAATATAGAAGAAGGCCTAAAGAGCATTCGCTCCCTGCAGGCCACACCATCTGACTCAGACACCTATGGTTTTATCACATTTATCACATCACCTCTCTAGAGGTTGCCACCAAACTTGAGAACAACAAAATTAAAACATAATTATGAAGTCCTATTTAAAACTTAACTAAAGCAAATGGCTACAAATGCATGTGCTTTTGTATGTGCTATTGCAGAGGTGAATAATTAATGTGAATAACAACTTTTAAAGTTCAGTCTGTTTTGAAATGTATTGGCTACAATACATTTCGGTTCATGATATAGGGCTCTTATTTTATCGATCTAGGTGCAAAATCTAAAGCGCATGGTGCAAAAGCATTAAGAGCATGTCAGAATCCACTTTTGCTATTTAAAGGATGAAAAAAATACGGTTTGTGCCACGGTGCATGGTCTAACAGAGTTGTGCTTATTCTCTTAATGAGTTATAGGTGTGTTATAACTGAGTTATATGCCACAGCGCATTTGCCTTGTACATGGTGGACTTTGTAAGTGGAAAAACTGAATAGAAAAACTGAATGCTTCACCAGCGAGAATACAGTTTAAACACCATCTACAGCGAGATTAAAGAATGAGCCTTCTCCATTCGGCCTCTCTACTTTCTCTTTACTTCTTTACTTTCATGGATAAGGAAACAGTGTTGTACGCACTACACTGCAGACATCCATCAGCCTATATATTTAAATTTCGTTTGCTAAGCACAAAGATTTGTTTTAAAACTATTTCTAAATTCAGTTCTAATTTCCAGCAAACTAATAAATTCATTCATTCATTTTCTTTTCGGTTTAGTCCCTTTATTAATCTGGGGTTGCCAAAGCGGAATGAACCACCAACTTATTCAGCATATGTCCTACGCAGCTAGTGCCCTTCCAGCTGCAAGCCATCCCTGGGAAACATCCACACACACTCATTCACACTCATACACTACGGACAATTTTAACCTACCCAATTCACCTGTACCGCATGTCTTTGGACTGTGGGGGAAACCGCAGCACCCGGAGGAAACCCATGTGAACGCAGGGAGAACATGCAAACTCCCAAAAGAAACGCCAACTGACCCAGCTGAGGCTCGAACCAGCGACCTTCTTGCTGTGAGGCAACAGGACTACCTACTGCGCCACTGTGTCGCCTTCAAACTAATAAATGAACAATAATAATGAAGTGTGGAAAAAAAAAAAAAAAAAAAAGAGTTATATCCAAAAACACATTCTATTCTTATGCCCGTTATGGTGCTGCATATGTTTCCAAAACCTGACAGGTGGACAAATCTAAATGCATTTGCTATTTAAACAATGTGCATAACGGGAAAATTATGGTTGTGTTGGTCTGAAAATAGCAACAAATCACGCCAAAAACGTCTTGCGCCTTATTGTGCCGGGTTTATGACGGGGCCCATAGTCTGTGTTTCATCATATTTTTTCACATTCATGGTTATTAATGTTGTTTTTTTTATTGTATTTTTTTTTATTTTTCATATATTGATTATATATGGTTGATGTCAGAATTATTAGCCCCCTGTTAAATTTTTTTTCTTTTTCTTCCCCCAATTTCTGTTTAACTAAAATATTTTTTTCAACACATTTCTAAACATAATTGTTTTAACCCATTTCTAGTAACTGATTTGTTTTATCTTTAACGCTATGATAGTACTTAAAATTTTTCTAGATATTTTCAAGATACTAATTATTCAGCTTACTAATTATAAAGTGCACTTTAAAAGCTTAACTACGTTAATTAGGCAAGTTATTGTATAACTGGTTTGTTCTGTACCCAATTCGAAAAAAAATTATTGCTAAAGGCTAATAATATTGATCTTAAAATGGTTTATTTCCGACAAAATAAACAAATAAGACTTTCTCCATTAGAAAAAAATTATTTTCGAACTACCGTGAAAAAACCTTGCTTCATTGAATATCACTTGAAAAATATAGTATATTAGATATTTTACATGAGGGCTAATAATTTTGCCCTCAACTCTACAGTATGTTCCATTAAACATCATTTACATCTTAGTCACACCAAGGTTATTTCTGTATTTAATTTTTTTTCCATTGTTTTAATTAATTTTATTAGCCAGGCTACATTTATTTACAACACACTCACAAGACATGAATGAATGATTATTTACCATTTTTTGTCACACTAAAGACAACATCCATTCATGATGTACTCTGTGTCCCCCCAGACGTTATTCACAACATGTTCAGGAGAAGGCTCGAGCCTATAGCAGCTGGGCTCAGGCTGGAGCTCTGGATCCCGGGCAGTACGCCAGTCAAGGGGCTCCTCTATATGGGCGCTTCTGCTACAGCAGCCACACCCTGCCAGTGCTGCGCCGCTCACAGGGCCCCTACGAGCCTGGCTTAACCGAACTGGCCTACCGTCTCCCTGGGAATCAACCGGACCACTCTCTAGTCATTCAAAACCAGGCGGCAGTAGTCGGCCCTCTGGAGCCAGGAGCCATTTACATGCCAAACGCAGAGGCCGGTCTCAGCTCTAAAGAAGGGACAGTGTCTCAGGATGGAGCAACCACATCTGACGGAGGAACGCCAAGGAAAAACGAGCCAAAGGACGACGTAAGCAGTGATGCCCAGCAGAGTCAGAGCCAAGGCCAGGATCTGGATTGGGTAAAAAAACTCAACATAATTTATCTTTATTAAGTCAAGAGTCATCATATTCAGGTGCTTTAATAACCAATGTTGGGGTAAAAACCAGATGGAGTTTACTCATGTCATTCTCTAGAGGAAAATCAATTTGAATAATTAATGGGCTTTTAAACTAATGAGACAATTACTTGTTGCTTTTGGCTGGATAAGTTAAACAGCTGAACGTGAACTAAAAAAAAAATAACCTGTATGGCTAATTTTAATTCACAGACGCACTTCTCAGTCACACTCCAGCAGCATCAAATCAGTATGAATGTATTATGTCTAATAAACATTCATTGAACTGGAGACTTGAGAACAGTTGTGAAATTAATATTAATATTCGTTTCACGATGCGTGTTTCTCCGAGACAGTTGTCACTGAAGGTTGTGTATTCGGAAATGGCAAAAGCAGCATGTAATTAAAGGATTGTACAACTTTTTGATGAATACAATATGTGCGTTATTTGCTGTCATGGAAATTTATGCATAGCGTCGCTCTTTTTAAGAGGCAAGCCAGGGAATTCTAATGTCTGATTTTTATACATGTACACATTTATGCAATGAAACGCACTGTGTGAATGTATTTGCAGACTTAAAAAGGCACATTTATTTTATATTTATTAAAAGTGAGAAGGACCAGCTGATTCCAATGTTATCACTTGATTGATTGGGTGTTATCAGTGGTTATCAGCTAATAGGGACAGTAGAGGACTTCTGGCTCAGAAGGCTGTTATCATCCATCCACTTGGTTAATCAGCTATAGATCATATACGGCAGTGGCCGGAAGTTAACAAGAATTATTTATAATATTTATTGAAGTTCCAAATTGTATTGTATTAATTGTATTTTATTAATGTCTACCCCTACACCAACCCTAAACCCAATCATCACAGTAATGTAAAAATAGATCTGGATCTGGAGTCTTCTCTATTAGTATAGCTGAATAACCATGTGGATGGATGATAACAGCCTTCTGAGCCTACCAGTAGGCGCAGAAGGCCCCTACTAGCCCATATCTGTCAGATGATAACCACTGATAAAGCCCATTCAATCAAGTGATATCATTCGCAGTGGGTGGACGGACATGCTATATTTATTAGTATTCACATCCCTAGTTTTTCAGTAGGGATGGGCGATATGGACTTAATATTATACCATGATATTTTCTGGTGTTTATTGTGATAGCAATAATTTTGATGATAATTTATATGTATCCAAACAGTCCAGTATTCTTTAGAGAAAACTATAAATTCTCATGTTTATCGTTTTTTATATTTTCCACACTTCAAGCTCCTGGATGTCCACTGTCTTGCAATGCTCAGCTATATTTAAACATTGAAGCAGCTGATTAAGCTTTTCAGGTTCATATAAAAGACAAGCAGATGTGTTGAAGCAGGGCAGTGGACAGAGTTTAAGAGCTCAAGCATACGATGAAATGTTATTTCTGTGTCATTCATACTGGACACTAGAGGACGCTCTAGCAAACATATTTTTTTAAGAATGGAAAAAAATATTTATTTTGTATTAATTCAATGCCACAAGAACAAGAGGTATTACATTTCACTTCACTTAGTTTTTTTGAAAGAAAAAAAAAAAAAAAAAAAAATATATATATATATATATATATATATATATATATATATATATATATATATATATATATATATATATATATATATATATATATATATATACATTTACATGAAATTAAATGTTTTCAAAGCATTACAGTACATGTTTTCAGTGCTTTTTTTGTTTTGTGATTGCTCTAAAAGATTTACATCTAATTTGAAGTCATTCACAAAACAGGAAAAGTTTGGTTTACATTTAGCCCACTTTTCTTATGTATTATTTTCCTAATAACATAAACAAATTAAAAATATGTTGTCCCTTACAGTTAAAGTTCTCATTATCAGAGTAAAACTACATCAAATAAACACATTTCTATCTTACATTCCATTTTTTGTTAATAAATAATTCCAAATCTTTCTAAAACATTCTTGAGTAAATACAATTTTTTTACAATTTAGAGTTAAAGTATGCTTGTAAACAGGCTAAAACATGCAAAACTATCGCACTCGTTCTAATGTTGTTGTAATAATAAATAATTTCCCTAGCTAATTTTAGGTTTTATCATTATTACGATAAGTCATTTTTTTATCGTGGGGAGAATTTGCGTTATATTGCAAACTATAAAATGTCGCCCATCCCTAGTTTTTAGCCAGCAGGTTAGATTTAGCTTGTTTTGTTTTTTTTTTAGCTTCCAGTCAAGGTGTGTTTTCACATGTTGTCTCTCACTCTCTCTTTCTTCTCATCCTCATCTCACAGTGTAGCATTAGCTCTTTTTAAATTTCAGTTAACCTGTTTCATCTGTTATCAACTCTTCCTCCTTTTTCCATCTGTCTGACTTTGTCACTTCCTTCCGCTACTCGTGCTCCACAACACATTGCTGTCTCACTTCATCGTTATCACGTTTCTCTCAGCTTTCACCTGCTCATTGTGAATTATCTCTCTGCTTTCTTTTCCCTCTCTTTAACAACCCTCTTTCACACACGTCCCTGTGCTGAATAACAGAAGAATAAACTCATCCTTACCTCCCGCTCTAACCCTCCTGCTCCTCCCCGTCCCCTACAGGTCCAGCCGGACATGGGCCCTCGTGACAGAGAGCTGGTTTTGACCCGTTCTGGCTCGATCGCTGGGCCAGGCACAACCAGCGGGTGGGTATGCGACTCCGCCACGCTCCCCAGAGCAGGACGCCACTCCTCACGGGGCAGTATATCCATAAATAGGACCACCGCTCCACCTTCTGAGTCTAACCACAATGGGTTGGCAGACACAGCTAACGGGAGCAACGAAATGCAGTCTGTCAGTGCCAATTACGCAACCATCCTCCAGGGGGAGCAACAGAGGGACTACCCGGGAACTTTGGGACGGGGCGGGCTGGAGATGGGCAGTGGGTTCGTGGTGGGCCGACCAGAGAGAGAAGCCAGCATTCCACTAAGCACTGGGATGTATCCAGAAGGTGGCGGGTTCATAGGAGACTGGCACGAAAGGGTGGGGATAACTGGGTATCCATTAGGAAGGAGGGATATGACGCCTCAGCTCCTTCCATATCCCGGTCAAGGCAGGGGGGCATTTGGGAGCATTTTAGGGTATGGTGGAGCATGGCCCTCAGCACCTGATGCATCAGGAAGAGGAGCACCAGTCGGAGGAGCCCAATCTCTTGCCCTAAGGGTTGGCGAGTTCCTGCGTTTGCGATTGGCGCAGGTGACCTTTGATCCCTCCCAGCCACCATACGACTCAGTGCAGGTGTACGGGCTAGAGGGCACAGGCTCCCGCGCCGGGTCTCTCAGCTCCCTGGACAGCGAGGGTGGCAAAGATGCCGAGAAAGACGTCTGGGGAGCAGGTCTAGAAGATTGGGGCCCACAGTTCCAGAAATTAGCCCAGCTTTTTAGGGAAAGGGAGAAGGAGAGTGGAGAAGATAAAGAAGGAGATGTGGAGGCCAGCAAAAAGCACAAGGAAAGCGAATGGGAAGAGAAAGACGAGCAGTCTGGAGACGAGGAGCAGGCCAATGTCTGAGAGAAAGAGAAAGAGAGCAGGAGAGGGGCTGGGTGGGACAGTGATTAAAAGGAAACAAGAGCCGGAATAATGAAAAGTGAAGGCTAAGGAGGGAGAGACGAAGAGGAAAGGTAATAAGGGAAGACAAGGAAAAATGAACAGAGAGAGCAAAGGCAGTGGAGAGAGTGATTGATGCAATTTGAAGCAATAAGTGCGGAAAAGCTGAAGTGTGAGCACAGTGTTTCTTTAGCCAGCATTTAACATTCCTTGAGTGTGTTTGGCGGTGAGCGAAAAACAAAGTTCACTGTATACCAGATTACATTTAATTACGACAGAAAAAGAGAGAAATTTGAACTTTTGGATAGTTGTGACGAGCTAGACAATGGTGCCACATGGGGAGGAGTGAGAAACGCTAGGCCGGAATAACACAGATGAAAAGCTACGGCAACACATGAGGGAGTTGGGAAATTAATATTTGTACAGAAATTGTTTATACATTCACAAAAGCAAGAGAACTGAATTATTCAAAAGAACGCACTGAATATTACAGTAAAGTCCTGAATAAGTGTCTGCACAAAGATTCTTGGTGTTTACACATACACACAGACAAAACAAACACACACCAGTTTTAAACCCTGCTTGGAAATTCTGCTTCGCGGATGTCTACTTGTCAGGGTTCAAAATGACTCACATATTTTGCCAAGAACAGATTGTATACAAAGTTGTCCAAGAAAAGAAAAAAAGTCACAAAATTCAAATGTAGTGATGCTAAAATTGTGCAAAGCATATGCACAATCATTGTCAAAAAAAATCCCACATACAAAACAGAAGGTGATTTATGAGAGCTGACAAATCTGCTTCAGCTAGAATGCACTTTTATACATGATGTTCGAAATAGATTACAAACGTTGTTGTTGTTTTTTTATTGGAAAGAAATCAAAATATATATATAAAAAAAGCTGTTCTATGTAAATGCATTTAAATGTAAATATCACTGGATGCCATTGTGAAAAAGTGACAACAGTACTGTAGTCTGTAAGTAACAAAAAATAATAATAGAATAATGCAATGAAAACGGAGGACAATATTCTATATTATTCCACAGCCACACGGCCACTGGATTAGACTGGAAGAGACTAGATTGACTGATGCAGATTAATATCTGCCAGTACAATGTCGGATTCAGATGTGTCACTCTGCCCAAATGGAACTTTTTATTTTTTTGGATTGAAGGCAAAAGCTCTAAATAAATGTATGTGAAGTCCTTTTTTTGGTTGAGCACACATTTTGCTCATGGACTCATTTGACTGGACTGAGCCACTATACACTAATACCAGGGGGCATCATGCAGTACAAACTCACACCTTATCAAACAGCCCAACAGATGCCATGCTCTGTCAGAAATATGAGCCTAAAGTGATTATAACTGATCAATGTCACTACTGATGCATTGTAAAGGGTATATTTACAGAATGGCAACCCCCCCACCCCACCCCTGGAGTGTATTAGATCAAACACTGTGTCTGCACTGGTTGAGAGTGGTGCGATGTATTTGACAAAACCAAAAAGAGTCGCTGCATTTATATGGGCACTTTTTGCTTCTTTTTATGTCTGATCAAAGATTCCAGACAGTGTTAATGACAATGATAACATGATTAAACCAGCAGGTAAGCTGTATGTTTATGTAGTGTGTGAATGTGGATTAACAAATTTGAAGCTGGATTTGATCTTTTGAAATTATTACATAAATATACAGATTACATGCTGGTTTATGATGCACATACTACTGCTTTTTTCTTCGATTTTAAAAAAGCATACCAAGCATTGACTGATGGGACAACATTGTTCTATTCCAACGTCATTGCAGATTTTTTTACAGATTTAAACTTCCCCTAACAATCCCCAATTTGTGCAGTTCATTCTGATTGAAGTAGTTACAAGTGATTTTTAAAATTATTATTCAGGGCTGCAAGTCCAATTACAAACTAATTATTTTAATCCATGTAAACCCAGCTAGTGATATGGTCTAAAGTGGATTCCGTGTAACCGTTAATTCCAAAAACAGTACCAATAGATGTGATTTTTTTTTTGCTTTAACTCTTCAGTATCGCCATCCCTGCGGACCAGTGTAGACATGGTGTTACTCTTTTAAAGATTAGTTCACCCAAAAATAATTAATCACCCTTATGTCATTCCAATCTCCTGAGATCTTGGTTCATCTTCACAAATGACGATATTTTAGATTAAGTCTGAGATCTCTCTGGTCCTCCTTTGACAGCAAGGTTCATAAGATGTGGGACTAAACTGTAGTCATACCAAGCTCCAAGAACACTTTTGTGGCTTAGTTTGCCGAGGCTTTGTTTTCTCCTTTGGTCGCATCAAGTTCTGGTGCATGTTTACTATATCCCCTTTCACACAGTGATTACTGTAAATATCCGGCAAATTTCCGGAATGACTTTACCGATAAATTCAAATTAGCGCTGTTCACACAGGCAAGGACGTTTTTTTTGGAAAAGGCCATTCACCCATCCATTCCAAAATACCAGTAAATTCTGACATCATTAATCAGAAATGAGCTCTAAACGACTGCGCTAGTATTTGTAAACATAGACGCGGTCAGGCTTTTGTTGATGGTTTCACTTTTATTTAAAACTTTAGCATTTATGCAGCTGCTTTTGTCCCATCCAAAGGCAGAAGCGCGAACCAAAGCTAAATGTCGACACATTTGACTATATTACAATCTCTGAGGATGGATAAGTATCGTGAACAACTTTGATGAAAACATATGGAGGAACACTTTTGCATGTCGAGATGTTCATAATATGTGTGTGTGCGGGCACTCACTGGAGCACTTCTTCACGTGCACACAGAGCTTAAAGGTAAACTAACAGTGGTTTATCATAAACATTTTATCAATAATTTTTCACACAGTTGCCATTAAGAAGTAACATAGAAACGTTATCTGATTAACATCTAGCAGCTAAATGGGTCTGGAAAAACATTCAAAGGCTTTTATTTTCATAAACAGCGCAGATGTGAATGCCTCTGAATGTTCTGATTTGTTAGAGTAGACGTCTCACGTCAGTGCGTTCTAAACGTGAACGGAAAGAGCGCAGAGAGCTCCAGGATTTCATCTTAACATGTGCTATAAAGATGAAGAAAGGTCTCAGGGGATTGGGACGACATGAGTGTTGAGAATTTAAAACTGAATTTCCATTTTTGGGTGAACTAATCATTTAGAGCAGTGTTTCTCAACCATGTTCTTGGAGTACCACCAACACTGCATTTTTTAGATGTCTCCTTTGCCTGTCACGCTCATTCAAGGGCTCCGTCCGAAACCGCCTACTACACAGTAGGTACTGCATTTGAATTTAAACGTACTACTCGGCTGTTAGAAAAGTACATTCTATACAGTATGAATGTGAGGAGTATGAATGGAATTCGGACGTACTACATCTGCCATTTTTTCATGGTCACATGACCTACCTGCGTCAGTTGCGTCACTTCACTCCCATTCATAAATTCTCTCATGGGGCATCATGAGATAGCGCAGCAGGCATGGAATGCGCACTTCAGAATCTCGCCGGAAGTAGTAAGTCATCCGGGTACTTCTCGCATACTGATTTTCGAATTCTATGAATTCGGACATACTACTCAGCTCGCATACTGATTTTAGCGTACTGTATAGTATGGAAGTATACGGTTTCGGATGCAGCCAAGGTGTTTCAGTCTCTGCTAATGAGCTGATGATCTGAATCAGGTGTGTATGGTTAACGAGACAAGGAAAAAGTGCAGAGCTGGTGGTCCTCGAGGAACGTGGTTGAGAAACACTACTTTAGAGGATTGAATAAGTCCCATGTTCATTGCATATTTTCAGATTTTTGAAGTCCACTGGGTGTGGAGTTCCTGTACTTCATTCATCCTGGTTTCTGCCTTCTTATTGGACTGAATTGTTGGTACTGAGATGTCACGATGGCGTGTACTAAAAATGTATTTATTCTGTTGTACTTTTTCCTTTTCTTTTTTGTAAATTTGAATAAAGACAGTATGTTTTGAGGTGATGTGTGTGCAGCCTGATGTGTGTATGCTCTCTCTCTCTCTCTTTTTAAAAGAACCTACTAACTGAATTGACTTTTGACCCTTTCTACTTGTGCGTCCTAGTCTGTGTTTGCCTCTGCTTTGGAGCTGTCCATAGAGGCTCTTCAAACAGGGACTGAGTTTGGCAGGGAGTAAACACAGTGTCTAGTCCACTTACTCCCGAGCTGTGTGACAGACTTACAATGCAAGGTCAATAATGGAAACTGAGAGTTCAGATCGCAATTCAAGACAGACAAAAGTTTACCGCGAGGTTCACCTTGGAAATCACTCCATTTGAAGTCTGGATTACGTAAAATTTTGTGGGATTTATTAGCAGGGCCTGACGTGTCTTAGCTGATCTGATGAAAGTGGAGAAAATAAGGTTGTTTCGAGCCACTGCACCTGTGAGTCAACCCTGCTTATCGTACACTTCAATCCTGCGATACGTGTGCTAGATTGTGTTTAAACTAGCGCATTACCCACAAGTGCTGGCAAATAAACAAGCCACAGCCTTTTTGATTTGAGGCTGGTTAATTATTCATGAGCTCCAGTGCATATCCTGTTCAATTAAATTTGGTTTAATTACGTTTGAGAAGCTTGACATAGGAAATATTAGACTTGAATGAGAGAGACAAAGAGAGAGTGTGATTGCTTTAAAATTCACTTAGAGCAGGAGGAGGATTCGAAATGATTCAGAGAGAGCGAGATTATGAATGCGCGCTCTGTCCTTGAGTTACATAATGAATTGATGCGCAGGTTATTACGCAATGCGCTGTGTATTTAAATAGGCAGGGTGTGAAAACCTACCACACATTCATAGGAAGCAAAAGTTAGGTAAAACTTCTCATCATCTTTTCACATGCAAATAAACACAAAGGCTTCTTGGCATGCTTCGTGAAACAGAGTGATACCGTAGATGAGCTATTTCTAAAAGTAGCATCAGAAGATTTATCACAGGAGTAGAATAAGAGCAAAAATAACTTACTATTAACATACTAATTCACTGCACAAATGTCCTCATTAAAGATTCATTTGCTGAATTGGCCTACAATCCTGCACAACTCCGAATGAAGCTACTGATCATTAGTTTGCTGCTCAACCACAAGACATCTGGAATAGTGTATGCTAACTGACTTTTTCAGGTTTGCATTTTCTCTGCTTCCTTAGGGATGCAAAGGTGAAATTGCCCACCAGCCTTGATAATTAGACCACTAAATATCTGGCCCACTGAGGCAGTGGGTGAAGGAACAGCAGCAAGACTGTACTTTCCCTGAAAGACCGGAGGTGTACGTTTATACTTCTGTATTACAGCAAACCATAGTGGATGTTTGTGTGTGAAGGCATTGGAGTGATGACCCAACAGTCCCCATGAGTAAACAGCTAAGCATTAAATAATATCATAGTTTTCATTGTAGGTCTACATAATGAATGATTTGAATTCCTTTTCAAAAAGAAGTATTATAGTCTTCATTCCAACTACAGTATATTCAATTTTAGGCCACGCATGTACAAATATAGCCTTTTTTGCCTTTTGTTATGATGAACATTTGCTCTTGTTAACTATTTGTGGCTATAAAAATGCCGATTTAGAAAAAAAAGTCTTTATTTAGCCTATGTATTCGCTTGTTCCAAACCTGAGTTTCTTACCCCTGATGAAGACAAAAGAGTGTCAAATAAAGGCCCAAATATTTTACAATTAGCTCAGAACTGTTAGCAACCTCTTGGAGTGAGTAAATGGAGAGTGAATTTTCATTTTGGGGGAATTAACCTGTTGAACAATCTCTGTGATCATCCTCATTTTAAAAATATTTTTATTCTTAAAGCCTTCAACCAAATCGTTGATCAACACCGATTTATTTCTGAACAACACAAGTCTTTACGGTGAATCACTGAATTTATTAGTCAACTAAATCGTAAAAAACAGTGCTTAAAATGGCCCGTAGCCAGCCTGGTGAAAGGGGTGGTTCTTTTTTCTTAAAAAGTGGACCTTTTTGCAGTTATTCGCCTCATTTTTTATTTAATTGTGAGATTTAAATACTGTATTTTAGTGACGTTTTAAGCACATTTTTTTTGCTGGATTAGCTGGTTATGGTCATCGTAAGCACACCTTCTGATGTACCAAAAATATTTCCTAAATATTTAAAATAAGAACTTTAAATAAAAATGTATTACATCATATCAAATTTGAAGAATAGGTATCTGTTAAAGTTTTAATTTAAAAACTGTAGTCTATTGTCAATTGATAGGAAAATAACAAACACATTCAACTTTCCTTAGTCAGGATTTGGCCCTTTGAATTATAAAAAAAACACATAATAATGATAATAATAATGAGATTCACGATTTTTCTAGCAGCTCTTGTCAAAAAAAGTTTGAAACTTCATGGATAACTTCAATAGCCAAATTAGTATTCAAACTTATTTTAATATGGGACGCTTTTGGTGCTTCACACCATTTTATTTGTCATTTTTTTGTTTCAAAAATAAGTTCGAAGATTTAGAATTAAAATTACTTGTAAAATATTTTCTCTATTTAACAACAATACTAGGTCAGTTGTGAAAGATGGCGTCCCTTAAGTCAGATTGTATGTTTTATTGCACAACTTTTATTGCACTCATAGGCCCAAGACCCACCTTTCATTGACAAAGGTCCAGGATTTGTCCCATACATGAGCTCATTTGTCCTATTTCATCAAAAACAGTGAAAATAACCCATCGAAAAAGGCTTTAAGACCAAGCCAAATCGTTGGCTGTTGTGACTTTCAGCTAATCAGTTTTGTTCAATGCAAACTATTATTTTTCATGAGTTCAACATCCAGCTGTGCAAGAACACATAAAATCTGACATAAGTGAATCTTCTTTCGCCACTGTATTGTTTTTAGATAGAGAAAACATTTTACAAGTAACTTTTATTCTAAATCTTGGACCTTATACTCAAAACAAAAAAAGGTGTGAAGCATCAAAAGCGACCCATATTAAAATTAATTTGAACACTAAATTGGCTATTGTTGTTATCCATGAGTTTTGAATGTACTTTTTTTTTTTTTACAAGAGATGCTAAAAAAATCGTGAAGCTCTACATTACTATTATAATTTTTTTATGATTCAAATGGCCAAATTCTAAGGAAAGTTGAATTTTCTTTGGGCCAGTTTATTTGCATAATAAATAACAATAGGTCACCGACTTTAACAGATTCTATTTTTTTTCTAATAATAAATGATGTGATAAATTTGCATTTAAAAAAATAAGTATTTTTTCAGATTTCTTTATTCTAAATTTTTTGGAAATATTTTTGGTACATCAAAAAGTGTGATTTCATACAAGCTAATCCAGCTTAAAATGTCACTGAAATGCAGTATTTAAATCTCATAATTAAATAGAAAATTAGGCATATAACTGCAAAAGGTCCAATTTTTGAGAAAAGAGAACCACCCCTGTTTGCATTGGCTACGGCCCGGTTAAAATTCAAGTACGCGAACCGCCCCTGTCTACTGGCCTGTTGATTAGCAATATGAGTGAGTGATTGAATCTTTCAACCGATTCCTAAACCAACGGTTCATTCTGGATTTGAACACATCTTCCTCCGGGAGAGGCTACGCTTTGATTGTTGACGGGCCAAACATGTCATGAAATGTAAGTTACAAAGTATTCACTTATTATAATTAGTATATTACATAAACATCACACTTTCAACTGTTAAGTAGGCCTTGATATTTGCATGGCAGTGATAAATGCAGGATCGGTCGTGCCGAATCACAAGCATTCAAAAACATTTTACTTAGGCCTACAGTATTCTCCATTTAGTAAGATAAAATGAATTTGTTTGTAGCAGGTAACAACCATTGGGCTACCTTATTTTCTCTTCTTCTGGCTTCAGTGTTGTCTGTTAAAGCTGAACTGGCATATTGTGTTTTGGTAAATGGAATCTTCATTAACGATCTTAATTAGCGTTCGATCTCCCAAACAGACAGAAAATCTATCTAACGTTAGTAAAGGGCTCCCGGAAAGAGAAACGGGGCACTTGGCAGAGGAATTTACAATGAATTCATTGGAAAATTTAAAGTTTAATTAATAGTTATGTTGAAAGACTTGATAACAATTATGTCGATATAAAAAAATCAGAGGAAAATCTAGGAATAGGATTCTTGTTTCCTATATGTACGCTGCTGCCATCTTGTGGACACTATAGGAACAGTCCGAGAAATAATTTTCTGATTTGCAGTCAAATAGTTGTTGTCAATTCACACATTATTTATTGGTGAGTAAATGATGACAGATTTTTCATTTCTAGAGAGTTGGAGTGTTTCGTGTTGTTCGTGTTTCGTGATTTTTTTGGATCAAACGTGACAGGTTGTCAAGTGTAATGTCAACACTTCAAAACGTTTATAAAGAGATGAAAAAATAAACCCATATGAACTGTGCTGTTTAATTTAGGTTTTAAAAAGAGACACAGGAACATTTGAGATTATTTATGTTCTCTGATCAGTGATTATTTGTGAACAACAAAAAATAGGCTAAATAAATCTGTCAGCCATACAAAAAGAAAACCTTTCTCGGAAGAATAAATTAAATTAAACTACTTTATTTTTTGTTACATTACATTATAAGAGACATTTCAAATTTCAATATATATATATATATATATATATATATATATATATATATATATATATATATATATATATATATATATATATATATATACACACACACAGTTGAAATAAAAATTATTAGCCCCCTGTTTATTTTTGTTTCCAGTTTCTGTTTAACAGAGAGAAGATTTTTTTCAACACATTTGTAAACATAATAATTTTCTCTAATGACTGATTTATTTTATCTTTGTCATGATGACAGTATATAATATTTTACTACATATTTTTCAAGACACTTCTATACAGTTTAAAGTGACATTTAAAGGCTTAACTAGGTTAATTAGGTTAACTAGGCAGGTTAGGGTGATTAGGCAAGTTATTAACAGTGGTTTGTTCTCTAGACTATCGAAAAAATAAATAGTTCAAAGAGCCTAATAATATTGACCTTAGAGTGGTTTTTAAAAAAATGAAAAACTGCTTTTATTCTAGCTGAAATAAAACAAATAAGACTTTCTCTGGAAGAAAAAAATATTATCAGACATACGGTGTAAATTTCCCTGCTCTGTTAAACATAATTTGGGAAATATTTAAAAAAGAAAAAAAAAATGAAAGGGGTGCTAAAAATTCTGACGTCAACTAATATATATATAAATACAATATATATATATATATATATATATATATATATATATATATATATATATATATATATATATATATATATATATATATATATATATATATATATATATATATATATACATATATATATATATATATATATACATACATACATACATACATACATACATACATACACACACACACACACACACACACACACACACACACACACACACACACACACACACACACACACTTCGTTTGTAACGATAAAGTTAAATGTTATGGGCTTGGAAGGACATAAGGGTGAGTAAATGATGATAAAAATGTAATCTTGGTGTGAACTAACCCTTTGATATTATAAACCAGACAAAGGCCAGATTTTTTTAGCTTCTCATTTGGCACAAGGTAGTAGTTCCAGTAGTTCCATTAGATAATATGATTTTTTAACAAATAAATATACCAGAATTCATAAAATGCATTGATCAGTTATAATCTGTGTTCTTTTGGTTTCACCTTTTGAGTTGTGTGGTGACTCTCATATTACTCACACACTACTTCGAGGAAGAGGAGTTCAAAAGAAAAAAAGAGTACCGGTAAAGTTAATTACAGAAGTATTTCCTTGTCAGACAAGCAGCACTGTGTCATTAAACTGCATTGTTTGCAACAAATATGCATTACCGTTAACTATAAATGTCTAGACTATATATAGCTCATGGCTGTACATGCTGTTTTAAACAACTAAAACCTTTTCCTACAATTAAAAGAAAAAATCTGTTTAATATTTTAAAATTGAATTAATTTCAGCTTCTGTGAGTTTGTACTCCAGCACATGTTGTACTTATTTGTAATGTTCCGCTTTTGCAAACATTTAGATGAGATGGAACCACTTGAAGTAAATAGTACTGAACCTGATTTTACTCTTGTTTTTGTACACAGTGTAACATTTCGTTCTCACTAAAAAGATACAAATCTGATTCATTTTACAATTTTTTTTCACATTATTATTTTTTAATGGTTTTTCCATCAGTTCTTCTGAGGTTGATAAATGAAATCATAACATAAATATTGACAAAACCAGTTGTAAATTTTATGTACAGTATAAAAAAAACGAAATGACAGCATAGTAGTGTACCCTAGCAGTATACTAATGGTAACAGTGCAAAACATACTACTAATATTTTTCCTAAAACAATATGCAAAACAGTTAAAGTCAGAATTATTATCCCCTCTGAATTATTAGCCCCCTTGTATTGTATGCTTTCCCCCCAATTTTTGTTTAACGGGGCGAAGATTTTCATTTCTAAACATAATAGTTTTAATAACTGATTTCTTTTATCTTTGCCATGATGACAGTATTAATATTGACCTTAAAATGTTTTTAAAAAAATTAAAAATGCTTTTATTCTAGCTGAAATAAAACAAATAAGACTTTCTCCAGAAGAAAAAAATTTGATAGGAAATAATTTGAAAAATTCCTTGCTTTGAAAAACATCATATGGGAAATATTTGTAAACAAAAAACAATTCAAATGAGTGCTAATAATTTTGACTTATAAATATAAAACACTATATACGTTACAATTAAACGATAGATATTAAGTTTATACTATACTTTCATGAAAAGATATAAACTAAAAAGTGAGGTAGAAGTATGTATTTCATAAACTAAAACAGTATCTGTTATATTGCTTGCAAAGTTCACAGTATATTTACAATACCAAATTTGTTTTAGATGTAAATATAGTGGATTCAACGTTTACAACTGTTATGCTGAATATTTGACCATTATGCACTCTGGATGACGTATAGTAAAGCCCAGAGTGTCTTCTTTCTAATCATACCTAAATTGAGTTTGTAGCTCACTGGGGTCAAAAACTGCTACCATTTTAAGTTATGTAGGCCTAAATTCCATAAGAGCAACAAATCAATAAATATGCGTTTGGTTGATTTAGATTTTTTCATAAATGAATTCATTCATACTTTCCTTCAGTCATTTTACTATTGACAAAGTCATACAAAGCATAAACCGTAAAACTTGAATGAAAAATTAAAACAACTTAGTAAGAAGGTCGCTGGTTTGAGTCCTGGCTGGGCCAGTTGGCATTTATGTGTGGAGTTTGCATGTTCTCCCCGTGTTTGCATGGGTTTCCTCCGGGTGCTCCAGTTTCCCCCACAGTCCAAGGACATGCACTATAGGTGAATTGGATCAACTAAATTGGCCGTAGTGTTTGTGAATACCAGTAGTGCGTTGCAACATATGCTGGAATAGTTAGCGGTTCATTCCATTGTGGCGACCCCTGATAAATAAGGGACTCAGCTGAAGGAAAATAAATGAATGATTGGCAAATCTTCTAAATAGTTTTTTTCAGTTTGGGATAATCTCCAGAACTTTGATTCGACTCGGATCATAAACACAGTCCTCCTCTAATCCACTGGGTACCATTCCGCAGTTCGGAGGGACCCAAGCGGTGTCATAACCATGCTGATGCCAGGATTTCTGTAAAGGATGACCCTGCCGATCAATCTTCTTGACCTTTCCCACTCGAACACTGAGTTTAAGAATGGCCAACGGTTGTCCTCTGTTACATAAAGGGTAACGGGCCGCTTTCTGTCTACTCCGACTCACGTAGACTCCTGGACCAAGCATGCCATTAGAAGAGGGTTGGAATCCCCGAAACTGGATCAGGACTGCATTGGCCATCGTAGTGCCATGATACATAATATATGTTTTCTGTCCGGATTGATTATTATCTTCGTTTTTGCTGCCTTTATTTCCCATGGCATTCACAGTGATTGAAGCTCTTTAAAAGCTTTAGGTATTGGTGGTTATATAAACAAAGCACACAGTTAGCAATGTGAAAGTTTTGAAAAGTTACTTTTAAATAGTTTAAATGTACATCATTTTAAGATATAGAGTTCAAACTAAACTTAATTGAGATCAAGTTAATAGCTCTTTTAAAATTGACTTACCTGCTTGAAGTACCAGGTGTAGTCTCTTGAAATGGAGATCTTCTCAAAGTTTTGATTTCACTTTTAGTTCAATGACAGGTGGAGCCAAAAAGGGGGTGGGGAACGTGTTGGGGAATTCAAAGACATGCTCACCTGTTGGTATGAGCAATCACTCATACAGTACTGTATGTACTGTATGCAAGTATTATGAACAACCAACAAGGCCGTAGGCTATGAGAATGTTTTAATCTCTAAAGACCATTTCATTGTGGCGATGTCATTGGTCCTTGAAAATTTCCTGCTTGTTGTCAAACTTTTATATAACTGTAAAAAGAGGGAATTTAATCATAACTCAATGTTAAAACTGCTATCATAGCAATATTTATCAACATGGAGACCTTTTTTGATTCTCTGAAGCTATGGAAATGAAAAATAGACCATTGTTATTGTTTACATCCCTCAAAATGGTCTATATTTGACAAAAGTTAAAACAGTTGGGGGCCATTCATGTCACATCTTAAAACTAACAGAGAATACGTTCTGTGTTGCTTTCTACTTTTTTCTAAACTTGTGTTACCTTGGTGTCTACCATTGCTAAACAACCCTTGAGTCAGAGCAGTCTAGGAATTACATCAGAACCCAAAAGAATAATTCACCATTCTGCAATCCAAAGGCACATTTGGTTGAAATTTGGTTCAGCGGTTAGTTTATCCAAAAATTATGGAATAAATAACCCACCCACATGTCATCTTAACCCACTGAGGCCTTCATTTGATGTCTTAAGAACACAAATTATGATATTTTAGATGAAATTTGAGAGCTCCATCATCCTCCATAGACAGCAAGTCCAGAAAGGTACTAAAAACATCCTCAAAACAGACCATATGCCTTCCGTGGTTCATTCGGAATATTATCAAGCTATGAGAGTAAGAATAAAGTTAACTCTGAACTCTGAAGTAAAATCCAATTAACACTAAGTAACTGTAATAAAAACTGAGTTCTGCAAACTAAAGCCAGTCTGAGAAGAGGCAGCAAATTTAATCTGATGAAAAAAATCTGGCAAGGCAAGGTTTGCTGTTCTGTTTTTATACTG
The DNA here is from genome assembly GCF_903798145.1 of Danio aesculapii. NCBI lineage: Eukaryota > Metazoa > Chordata > Actinopteri > Cypriniformes > Danionidae > Danio > Danio aesculapii. The sequence goes on from NC_079436.1 coordinate 38,463,413, forward strand.
TAATCTCATACTTGCTGATGAAGCAGGATGTTTAGAATTGCAGTGATTTAAGTTGATTATTTATTTATTGGTAATTGGCTATTGGTAATCTCAGTCATTTTGTAAGTAATGTGACCTGTTGCACCACTGTGGAAAACAGTCTAAATATTTTTAGTTGAAACTCTTTGTCATCCTAACAATAGACTGAGCAGTGTGAAATGATGTATACGAGTCCCACAGCAAGAAAATCATTTTGTTTTACTATGGCTAATTTCATCTCCAGCATTTTATATGACCTGCACCTACATTTATCTTACATACTGCATATTTTGACAAAATATAGATATTTAAAAAATATATATGCAATAATATATGGATAATTGTCATGCTTATGTATTTTGTATATGAACTGAAACAAATTAATATATATATATATATATATATATATATATATATATATATATATATATATATATATATATATATATATATATATATATATATATATATATATATATATATATATATATATATATATTATTTTTTTTTAATATTTAACTTCAATTAATGAGATTACGGGCACCACGGTGGCTCAGTGGTTAGCACTGTCTCCTCACAGCAAGAAGGTTGCTGGTTCGAGTCTTTTCTGGGTCTGTTGGCATTTCTGTGTGGAGTTTGCATGTTCTCACCAGATTTCCTCCGGGTACTCCGGTTTCCCCCGCAGTCCAAAGACATGCTCTGTAGGTGAATTGAAAAAGCTAAATTGGCCATGGTGTATGTGTGTGAATGAGTGAGTATGGATGTTTCCCAGTACTGGGTTGCAGCTGAAAGGGCATCCGCTGTGTAAAACACATGCTGGATAAGTTGGTGGTTCATTCTGCTGTGGCGACCCCTGAAAAATAAAGGGACTAAGCGGAAGGAAAATGAATGAATGAATGAATGAATACTCTTTGAGAAAGAAAAACAAACGGTCACACTTTATTTTGATAGTCCATTTGTTGAATTTAAGTTACATTGCATCTACATTCCAACTAATTCTCATTAAATTATAAGTGTTATAAATTATAAAGATATAGGCCTAGAGAAAAGTTCTTGTAGAGTGTATGAGCATGGATGGCATCTGTTGTTCTTGATCTAAAAGCAGAAAAACTTGCTGAGATTGTCAAGACTGGGCGACTTTTTGAGCTGTGCTCTTGGCCAATATTGCAGAACAATGTTGCTTGACTACCTTCCTGCTGAAAATTAGCAACAGAATTTTTACATCAAAATTAGAAACGCAAGTTAGTTTGTATAAATGTATCAATATGATGTGAGGTCTATAGTAACCAGAGTCACACTTAAACAGGAAATAGTAATGAATTCTTTTTACTTAAATGTTTGAAGCTTAACTTTCTTACTATTACTTGAGTATAAAAGTGTAGCCAGTGCTTCAACTTTTACCAGAGTCATTTTTAAATGCTTTATTCTTGAGTAAAGGATGTGTGTACTATTGCCATCTCTGTGCAGCACGGTTTCTTTATTGAGAGATGCATTTTTTTCTTTTTTGACACAAGTTGCTGCTGCCATCTCGTGGACACAGTTGGAATAAACATTCAAAGATGCTGTTGCCACCCTATGGTCGTCATAAATCAGGCTGCCCATACTCGGTCCTGCAGGGCCGGTGTCCTGCATATTTTAGTTCCAACCCCAATTAAACACACCTGAACCAGCTAATCAAGCTCTTTCTAGGTATACTAGAAACCTCCAGGTAGGTGTGTGTGTGTTGAAGGAAGTTGGTGCTAAACTATGGAGGAAACCGGCCATCCAGGACCGAGTTTGGACACCCCTGTCATAAATGTTTGAAACGTCATTCAGGGATTTTGAAGAAATGCCTTTTTTCTTGGGTGAACTGATTAGTTGCATGCTATAATACTATAATAGATCGTATTATTAAGAGATATGAGAATTTTTACTACTGTAGGTAGTCATCATTGACTATTTTAGATGATCAATCTTATTCAAAATTAGTTTGAACCTCTCCCTTCAGGAAGATAATGTAAATAAGTGCACCTGGCAACCAAACAATGCCACACATCCAGAATATATTTCTTACGAGGACCACCACTTTCAGTCTGTAGAAAGAAAACTTGATAAAACAGCAGCTCTATTGACTGAAAGTCAGTTCACACAGGTTTGATAAAGTATGATTTGTTTTGGCAAAGTGCCTTTGATCTTGGAAATGGTGGCCAAATGATGAACCTTCGTATAGCCTTGGTTGTGCACCCCTCATTGATGCCAGAGGGGGTGAAGAAGCCACAGCGTGATAAATCACCTTCTGTGTATGAGCCTGTGTAGCTGACAACCCACCTGGGTCTCCATACTAACTGCACACCAATGCCAAAACACGATGAAATGAGCCTGAGCTCACTGAGATTGGACCATGGATGATTAGAGGACAGTGGCTTGCTTGGATGAATCAAGATTTCTGATCCATCACGTCAACGGCCAAACACAGATATGCATATACCAACATCTGAATTCTAAGGGCAGACTATGGCCCAATCCCAATTCTACCCCTTAGCCCTTCCCCTTGTCCCAATTCTCTTTAGCTTGAAGGCGTAGGGCTAAGGCAGGGATGTCAAACTCAATTCCTGGAGGGCTGCACAGTTTAGCACAGTTTAGTTTCAACCCTAATTAAACACACCTGATCAAACTAATTGAGTCCTTTAAGCTTGTTTGAGACCTACAGGTAAGTGTGTTGGAGCAGGGTTGGAACTAAACTGTGCAGGGCTGCAGCCCTCCAGGAATTGAGTTTGACATCCCGGGGCTAAGGGAAAGGGGTAGATAGCACTTCGAACTGAGATTTTTCAGGACCACACTCAAAACCAAGGGTTAAGAAAATTTCCCAGAATACACCATCCGCAACGGCAGTATAGCTGCACCCAGGAGTAGGAAGATCCACAAATTAGTATTTTTTGTCATTATTACGAATTTTTACAACAAACAAGCACATGTTTTTATACATCCATAACTGCATTAGTGTTTTACCGTCATGCTTTAAAAAAAACACTAAAATAAAAAAACACCACAAAATTTCACTATCTATAATTCCTAATAATAACTCCTGTATAGCAGTCCCTCAACATTCTAACACTCGATGACACTCGAATACCCTGTCAGAAAAGGCTAGTGGCTGGGAATGACCTTTTTACAGTGTCTGCTATAATGTTAGTGTTGTTTTTGGTGTGTTTACATAGATGAATATGGCCACGGTGTACATGTACAGTACAGTTACGATCTTATTGCCACATTATATCATTATGATAACATAACAGGGCTCGAAATGAACCTTTTTGCTTGGTAGCACTGGTGTTCCTAACTTTAAAAATGTAGGCGCACCAGCCAAAATTTAGTCGCACCCACCAATTATGAGCACCGTTACTACAAGATTTATATAAACAGATTTATTGCATTTGAAATCAACGCTAATCAAAACTAACAAGTAAAAATATATATATATGCTTATGTGATGAAAATATTTGCATACGTCATTTTAATAGCAATACCTTTTCATGAGCTGCAATATTAGTTTAATCTTAGTCAGCGCAAGTCCTTTTGCGATGGTGTACGTGGTGATAAATTTTACAAATAGCTGCCACTTGCACGGCTGACAGCATTTGGTAATTAAATGAAAGATTAAACAGAAAATCGTGCTTAAAATGTGTAGATGTGGCAAACAGTTACCTGAAAATTCCGTCCCACAGACTTTACAGTGAATGCTTTAGTTACTTTTATAGCGGACTTGAAGCCAGTGGAAGTCTTTTATCAACTCTTCGAAAAGTGTAAATGGTGGATTAACATTCACCACATGATCAGATGTGCCATTATTTGTAACTTTAGGTGGTTTCTAAAACAAAATCTGTCATTCTCATCTTCAGTGCTTTACATTTTAGCGGTTGTCGCTCTCCCAGTCATCTGAAGGCAGAAGGCATTGACAGCTGATTTTAACCAATCCATTTGCATTCAGTTCTAGAGCAGTGGGCCAATAAGAAGAGCTCAAAGGTGGGCCAAGGGGAAGGGGTACAAAAATAAAATTGGAATTGGGCCTATGACTATAGCACCTGGATGATGCATAGATTGCCACCATTGATATTACAACTGTGGTGAGAAATTGTCGGTTTTAAAAATAAATCACTATTTTCTCTTGAATCAATTCTGAGCTAAGTTTATTATTATTATTATTATTATTATTATTATTATTATTATCATTAAGCTTATTAAACACATATACATACAACCAAACGCATAACATGAACTGATTGCCAACATTCAACTTTAAGAAATATTTTGTTTGTTATGCTGTGTGTCCTGAGCTTAGTTTTTCACACTGTATTCACACTGTATGCTTTCCAAACCGCTCTACTCTGCTTGTATCAAATACCACCTGAACCTATATTGGTTATTAATAAAGAAAGGTTTGCGCAAATTACAAGAGTAAGCTACGTTAAGCTTAGCTTTAATGAAGTTAGAAATAGTTTGTCACTTCGTATTCATAGTGAGATGTGTTTACAATAATCTTGTGACATAACAGTCAGTTTATAATAGGCTACTCAGCCAAAAGCACAAGCACTGTTTCTCATGAGCATTTTAGAGTATGGGTGAAAACTACTGTAGAGCGCCATCTGCTGTTAAAACTAAGCTTAGAATTGATTCAATAGCGATGCGTTTTGAAAATCTCAGAATTGTTTTCTCCGCTGATTTTTCACCACAGCTCTAGTTGGTATTCTCTAGACAGTGCCTTCGTGGGACACTTTCAGCATAATGCCTGACAGCTGTCAGGTACCTGAACTCTGGCTGTTTCTCAATTCCAAGAACGCAGAGAATGGACTTGCGTTCTTGTGGAGACCGGTCTTGCCAAGTGTCCTTGGAAGAACAAACTCGGGAGACCACGAGAACAGAGAACATGTCCTTTAACAAATGAGATTCTGCGTTCTTCCTGATGGTCACATGACCTTCACACATTTTTTTAATGGGAAATTATGTAAACATTACAGCATTCATACAACGATTTATTGTTTTTCCCCTTTAAAAATGTATACTGTGCATAAAAACATAATAAATATACGTTGCACAATATGAATAAAACTGATTTTAATACGAATTTCAGCAAACAAACACATTTAATGTGTTTATTCCTTTATTAAGGTGTACATGGTAATGTTTACTTTTGCTGTTTCATTTAGGGAAACTCCTGTGGTAAAAAACTGTTTGCAACCACAGTGCACTCATTCATGGCAGTTGTGTTCCTTGCCATGGCACACTGAATCAAGAGTGTTTCAAGCAACTTGCTGGGTAATTTCTGTTAAAGTCTTGGCTTCTAAATGCTCCACTGCTAGGAATGGGCTGGTATAAGTTTCTGACAGTATGTTAACTTTGGATAAAAATATCACGGTATTGTGATTACTGCTTTAAAATGAGTTATTTTTAAATGTCTGCGTAAAAAACCAAAACTTTTCACCGATTGAACAAAATACATTTTATTTTAGGAAACATTTATAATATTTTGGAGCAGTAAACATGTCAGGCTAAATAATGCAAATAAACCGTTGACTTCTGCTGTCTTCATTAGTTTTAAAAACACAGATTTCTTTACAGCACATTTAAAAACCACATTAAGAAATCTTGCATATACCTTAGGAACGGTAAACAGGAAATGTTAGTGCTTTTAAAACCTTGATTTTTCCAAATCACTGTAAAGCTTTAAACCAATTATCATCCCATGCCTATTCACTGCAAGACTAAAGGAGGTTTTGCAAGCTAAATGAAGTCCTAGAGGCTATTTTTTAAGTGGTCATAATGTAAAGTCTCATCAGTGTACAGTAGGTGCCTCTGCATCTTCAATTTAAAGAATAGCAGGACAATATCAATAGCAATTGTTGCTTTGAGGTACAAAAAAAAAAGTTAATTTTCATATTTGTTTTGTTGCTGTTGTTCTCTTCACACCTTTTTAAATCAATTTATATTAATCGGGCGTACACAATGAGGTTGTCGAGTGATTTTTCTATAGAGAAACACTAAAGATTGCAGAACCAACAATGAAGACATCAGCCGAATGTGAGATTGTAAAATTGTAAAATAGTTGTTGTTTGATTTGGTATAATCTCTAAAACCTTAATAATAATAATAATTCCTTACATTTTGTTACATTTATTAATACCCACAGCATGGTGGCGTAGTGGGTAGCGCTCTTGCCTCACAGCAAGAAGGTCGCTGGTTTGAGCCTCGGCTGGGTCAGTTGGCAATTCTGTGTGGAGTTTGCATGTTCTTCTCGTTGTTGGCGTGGGTTTCCTCTAGGTGCTCCGGTTTCCCCCACAAGTCCAAAGACATGCCCTATAGGTGAATTGGGTAAGCTAAATTGTCTGTAGTGTATGTGTGTGAATGAGTGTAAGGGTGTTTCCTCGAGATGGGTTGCAGCTGGAGGGCATCTACTGTGTAAACGTATGCTGGAAAAGTTGGCAGTTTATTTTCCGCTGTGGCGACCCCTGATTAATAAAGGAACTAAGCCAAAAAGAAAATGAATGAATGAATTCCAGCATCCAACTTTGATTCGGCTCGGATCATAAACACAGTCCTCCTCTAATCCACTGTCCACCATTCCACAGCTCGCAGGGACCCAAGTAGTGTCATTTGGTCATAATTTCATTAATTGATTTAGTTATATGTCTTTTCCTTCATTGGTTGTTCTAGTCCTAAAGCCAGACGAAGAACAAATAAAACAGGTTTTTATTCCTGCTTAGAGAATTATGAAGTGGCTACCTCCATCAAATTTTGTTCCACATCTTCCTTTTGACAAAAATCATCCAGGCAACTACTGACAGGCCCCAAGTAATGTTTAAGCACTGGCCATGTACACAGCACAAACACAAGTGTACAAATAACACCATGGTGTCATATTTAACACTGACAATGTGTGTATATGGGTCCACACTATGGAGTGTAAAAGATACAATATATATAATATAAATATATATTTAATTACATTTAATGTTAGTGTTTTTAAAAAGATAAATTACTTAATAAAACTACAAGAATAATGCTAAATGTGTTTTTTTAAGTAGCAAAAAAAGAAAAATTCCACCTCAAAACATGACAAGACACAATCAATGAGAAACTAGACAAATGACTAAATCAATCAATGAAAACATGACACAAGAACAAATGAGCACATGGCAGGAAACAAAGCAGGAAACAGGAAGGCAGGACTAAACCACAAAATAAAGGAAGAGAACATGACACACCTTACATATGTACACTGGGTGGAGCTGAAAAGATTTTGGGGTTTGAGGGATGGGGTTTCCTACTGTACAAGTAGGGAAATACAGTACGTTTCTTGTTAGTGCTGTTTAGTTTATTAATAGTGCTTCAAACATTGTTACTCACCGCTGTTATGATATCAAAGGCCTAACTGATACTGTACTATAGATTGATCATTATAAAAATAGACTCTTTTATCAAGCGTAGTGTAAGCTTACAGATTTTTTTTTGACCACTGTATTTTATGCAAAATCAGATGCTCCTTTTTGCTGGATAGCAGTTCTTACTATAATCAATCAAAGAGACTATAAAACCTGTTGACATCTGTATTTGGGGAATTTTGAGAGTTGTTCAGCTTCATGTGCTTCAAAGCCACAGTTCAGAAATACTACACATGACAAGTCACTGATAAAAATAAATAGCTCCTCAATAAAGTTTCACTTTTGTCTTGCAAGTTGCATGGCAGTTATGATAGTTCACTTAAACCGAAACTGAAGTCATGAAAATATGTTACTTGAAAGGAAAGTTTGCTGAAATACAATACAATACAATACTGCAGGAAAAACAAGATTTTTAAGTTTAAATTTATGTAAAATTTGAACTGAAGTAAAATACTAAACATATATGTAGTTATTAAATTTTTTTTACAAAACTGAAATGTAATTTATGCAAAAGTAGAGATGTTTAAGTGCCAATAAAATTTGTAATGGCATCCACATCAAAAGTGTAATTTTCATATTTAATTCTTTAAGAGCAAGCATGACATCAAAACATATTTCTTTTACTGTAGGCATGACTGCATTGAATGACACAAAAATATGATTGACCATTTTCGATAATAGACCTCATTTAGATTGTGTTAGAATTGTATATTTGTTTAGACTGTTATCTATCTGTTTTTCTATATCAGGTGTTGTTATACAGCTCTATAGGCTACCTTATAGAACTTTCATATGGAACAGGGGTGGCCAAACTTTTTCTTAAAAAAGGGTCAAAATCCAAGCTTAATTGAGAGCTGTGGGCCAAAAGTAAATATAGCAAACTGTATTACATTAAAGTTACCATGGGTAATTAATTATATTATATACTAATTAAATTTATAATAATTTAAAATAAGAAGAAAATATTACTTTAACCATATTTACTAATGCATTCAAATAAAAAAAAAGTATATTATTTTAACGAACTTTACCTTGATTTGCATGCTGATGTCTTCTGCTTTGTCCCCTATTCGTTAAGTGACTATGTACATTTTAAAAAAAAATCTGTTTCATTTACAACATTTAATTAAAACATTCAATTTCATTCTTGTTTGTTTCTATAGCTCATTCAACATCCATTCAAAATAGAAATGAAAATCTCGGTTAAAGGCATCCCCAAACCTCCATCATTTTCCCTCTGGCGGGTCAAATCAAATGATACAAAGGGCCAACTTTGGCCCGCAGGCCCTAGTTTGGGCATCTCTGATATACAGTAGAAGAACACTGCATATGAGCCATTTTATTATGACCACCCCCAGCCTATATAAATGAGTGCATCTGGCAACCAAACAGTGCCACAGATACAGTCTGTATACCACCTGAGGAAGATAGTCCATCGAATGTTTGATGTCAGAATAAGAAAAGTTGATTAAACTGCAGCTTTTCCCATTGACTGAAAAAGACTCTATTGACTGAAAGTCAGTTCTCAGGTTTGATAAAGAACAATTTGTTTCGACAAAGTGCCTTTGATCTAGGAAATGGTGGCCAAATGATGAACCATCCTCTAAAGACGCCACAGTGTGATAAATCACTTTCTGTGTATGGGCTTGTGTAGTGGACAACCCACCTGGGTCCCCATGCCAGCACACCCAAAAACAGCTGTGCAATTATCAACATATGAATTCTAAGACCACACTAAACATTGCAAAACCAACAATCAAGACAAAGAGTACAAATAGCTTTTTAATGACTCTTAAAGTAAGCTGATTGTAACAAATCAATTGCGAAATCGTAAAGTTATAATTTAATAATTCTTGTTTAATTTGGGATTATCTCCAAAACCTTGATTCGACTCGGATCATAAACACAATCCTCCTCTAATCCACTGTCCACCATTCCACAATTCGCAGGGACCCAAGCGGTGTCATAACCATGCTGATGCCAGGTTTTCTGTAAGGGATGACCCTGACAATCAATCCTCTTCACTTTTCCCACTCGAACACGGAGTTTAAGAATGGCCAAAGAGCAGTGTTCTCCAGTGAGCTGTCTTTTGGTGGTTTCTTGTATAGGGTATCGCGAAGCTTTCTCTTTGCTCCGACTCACGTAGACTCCTGGACCGAGCATGCCATCAGCAGAGCGCATGAATCCTTGACGTTGGATCTGTAGTGCCTTTGCCATTGTAGTGCCATGATACATGATATACGATCTCCTTCCAGGGTGTTTCTGAATTCCAGTGTCATAACCGTTGTCCACCATGCTCTTCAGAGTAACCAAAGCACTTAGTGGATAACCAACCTTAATAATTCTACATGAAAAAAAGTAGTTTCAATATAAACGTCCGACAAGAAAAAGACTAAAGTCAAACTATTCTTCCCCCCTCCATCACCATATTTAATTTATAGCATTATTGTAATGTAGCCTACCTTCTTGTAAGTCTTCTGGTGCCAGATGGCCTCTAGAATAAGATGAACTGTTTTTTATAGAACTTTGGTTTCACTTTTAGTTAGTGTACTGGGTGGAGCTGAAAGGGTAGGTGTTTTGATGATGTGGTTTCCTACTCCACAAGTTAGAGTAGACACCACATTTCTTGTCAGCGCTGTTGATTCTTTCATTTTCTTTTCGGCTTTGTCCCTTTATTAATCTGGGCTGCCACATCAGAATAAACCGCCAACTTATCCAGCATTTGTTTTACACAGCGGATACCCTTCCAGCTGCAACCCATCACTGGGAAACATCCATAGACTCTCATTCACACACATACACAATGGTCAATTTTAGCTTACCCAATTCACCTATATCACGTCTTTGGACTTGTGGGGAAAACTGGAGCACTCGGAGGAAACCCACGCCAACACGGGGAGAACATGCAAACTTCACACAGAAATCCCAACTGACCCAGCCGAGACTCAAACCAGCGCCCTTCTTGCTGTGAGGCGATTGTGCTACCCAATGCACCACCGCATCGCCCAGCTCTGTTCAGTTTATTGATTGTGTGTGGACAATCATGTGTGGAATGATTAAACAGGCATTGTTACTCAGGGTGTTATTGATTTTATTTTTGACTCAAATTGACAGAAATCAGTAAGGAATTCACAAATTCACAAAAAGAGATTAACACTGAAAACTTTTAAAAGAGATAATCTTTAAATACAAATAAATATTATTCATTTATTGTTACATTACTGTCACCATTCTTCCTGCTTTGGCCGGCCAGTGAGCGGGACAAGGAGACTCATTATTCTGATCACCTGTTCTCTCCACTGTAAAGCACTGGCAATGCTGAGTTTTTTTGTTTCTTACTCCAGGTTGTTTTGTTCTTGTTTAATTTAGTTTGTTTCTAGCATTAATTTTGGTTAATAGTTGATTTTGGTTGGTCTAAGTTTGAGCATTTAATTATTTTTATTCGTTTTCTCTTTAATTTCTATTTGTTTACTCTTTTAAGTTTACATAAATACTTTTTTCATTAGCATCAAACCACCTGTTTATGTACTCCCTTAATTTGTCATGGCTTTTGAGCCAAGTCGTGACATTACACTATCGTTATCAAGAAAGAGTGTCTTAAAATGTAAACTGAAACCTAAGAAAAGACAGATCTAAAAGCAAATCTTTTGACATGAGCTGAGTAGAAAGAAAAGAATCTAGTAAGGTAAGATTGTATTCTCCTGTTTTGAACGTTGTTCTTGCTGGCTAAGCAGGATTTTTAGAATTGCAGTGACAAACACCTCAAAACTTTTACTATATGATAGATATGAAAAAGAGATAAGGGACCTGTATTGGAGTCAGTTCAGTTGGCTAGCCAGGTCTGTTTAGCCTTCACAAACTTTGTCCCCTCCATCCCCTCCAAAATAAAGTTATTTGTCTTTTTAATTGTTTCTCTTATTCCAAATTAACAATCACTGCATAGGAAAAGGAAAAAAGAAAATGATTTTTTTTCCCATGCAGTGATTTGTTTTGCGTGACTATTTGAATTTCTTTGGGGGCCATCTAAACCAGTGTTTCCCAACCTTTTCCCAACACTTCCCTCACATTTAATGTTTTATACTGTCTTCTAATTCTCTGATGAATTGGCTTAGATGTGTTTGCCATACTTGACCATATTTGTAAGCAATATTATATGTCAAATTAAAGTATGAGCTGTAAAATATGACCAAGTTACCAAAGGTAAAACACAGCCCAGGAAGACTATAAAATAACATAAAATCGTTATTTGATGCTTTTCACAATAATTATCATTACAAAAAAAAACATACAAAGGTTTACAATTTGCAAGTAAAAACTATTAATATATTCCAGAAACTGATTGACAAAGTAAAACATAGACATGCAAAATATTAAACAAAATATAAAAAGTACTCCAGAGAATAGAGATGTGTATTAAACCTGTTTGATAAGCCATCAAGTCCAAGTGGATAACAAGAGAGAGCTGATATATATATATATATATATATATATATATATATATATATATATATATATATATATATATATATATATATATATATATATATATATATATATATATATATATATATATTAGGCATGTGCCGGTATCACATTTTCATGCTGCGATTAATTGATTGAGCTTTTATCACGGTATACGGTATTATCACGATATTGTAATTTTACTAGAGAAACAGGTAAAAAACACAAAAAACTTCAGTTTCGTCAACTTAGTAACTTTAATAACTTTTTAATTAACTAAAAGTACTTCAAACATTTAAATACAAATAAATATAAATAAAACAATACACAATATAAAAGTAAACTTGAGCAATTATATCAAAGTGAATGTGCAAAGGGAAACCGTCTTCAATCAGCAATCGTGGAATGAACTGCCAACTATTCCAGCATGTTTTATGCAGCAGATGCCTTTCCAGCCACAACCCAATATTGGAATCACCTATACACACTCATTCACACACTACAGTCAATTTAGCTTATTCAATACACTATTCACTCAGCCTATATTCAATAATAAACATAACAAAAACTGCCTGCTAATGCATGGGTAAATCTTCAAAGGGAACAGTGTTACATTTTAACCTTTCACCTCATCCTGCTTGCTGTTTCACTATCTAAACAATGAAAACATAACATAAGTCAAATTTGTTTCATTTTGATATTTGATTTACACTGTCTCTTTTGCAGAATATCAGTTTTAATAACCAATAATGGCCATTATAACAGTATAACGTACATTAAATTTAAACGATAAAGGTAAGCAATCAGTCAATGTGCAGAATCAGTGTATGTGGTTACATTAATTATTATATTAGCTTATCTTTGCACTCAGCCAAAACAGTTAACTGAGAACAAGTGATTCAAAAGACATAAGAATTGTTAGATAGAGACAACAAGATGAATTCAATATCACGTTTAACAACTATAGTGAGATGAGATCATCCAGCAGATGAACTGTCTGACATGCACTATACTCTCACCTGGGGTTTATGCTCACCCGCTGAACTAGTGGCTGCAGCTCTGGGCAGAGAGTGTGTGGTCACGTGATTTGCGTTTTTAGCCGTGTACTAGAATGAACAGAGAACTTTTCAGAATCGCTAAATGAAACGCCGGTGTATTTCTCACGATTTCTCTGCGCCTCCCTTGCGTTTCTTCTCTCTGACTCTCGACTATTTTGACAAATACACACAGACGACGCACGCTCACACGGAGTCCAAAATAGGAGTTTGTGATTGGGCCAGCCCAATGTCAATACCGAAAAGAGCCAATGGGCTGCAGAGTGTCACATGGACCGGCCCGGTCTGTCTGTCCGGGAAAAAAGCATCTACTTTCAGAGAGTCACAGATCACAGCAGCGTCAATAAATAAGGCAAAAAAAAAAACGATAGGCTGCTAAGCCTTTTATGGGCCGATCAAATCATAAGACGATGATCAGCCCGGCCCAAAAAGTACGTCGGCCCACCGGGAAAGTGCCCGGTCTGCCAGATGGCAGGTCCGCCCCTGCGTGTGAGGATTATAGTGCGGTGGCTGCGGCGGCGCACACACAGGGCTTCTACATGTGGGGATTGTTTACATCAGAGTGCGCATCAGTTCTGCGCAGCATATACGCAGTGTTTCTTCAAGGGGTTGATGGAAAATAAGCTAAGGCGCGTTCTAAGAATATAAATTCGGATCTATTATTTTTCACGGTATTTTGAAGTGCCCGCGATAACAATATCGTGCATATTCATTACCGTGATTTATCGCATTACCGAATACCAGCACAAGCCTAATATATATATATATATATATATATATATATATATATATATATATATATATATATATATATATATATATATATATATATATATATATATATATATATATATAAATATAAATAAAGGTCTCATCTCTGACCCTGAAGATCCACTTCCCTGAAGAATTTCTCCTGTTCATGCTATGTTGTAATTACAGTTTTATGCAAAAGTATGGGCACCCTTGAAATAATTGCAAGCCATAGCCTGCTGGCCTGTCAAATCAGAAAAGGCAGCATTTCAGAGAAAAAGCAGCATTTCAGTTCTGACATAACATTTGTTTAATCAACTGATGCAATACAATTGGCTAAAAAAATAAAGTTGATTGCTTAGAAATGTAGTAACAATCAAATAAGACTTTGCCAAGATAATAAGAACAGACATATTATACTGTTGACATGAAACGATAAAATCCCAGGTGAAACAGACAAAATCACAGAACACGATAATGTTGACCTCTGCTGTTGATCAGGTGAAACTGCTTCTTGTTAAAACATGACCCATTTTAGTTCTCTTAACTAAATATAACTTTAACCTTTGTAGAACTCCAACTTTAATTTTATTCACTCTTAATTTTTAATCTATTGGGTATTTTATGGGGTATTTCTTTTGAAAATAACGTTATTAAAGGGCATCAAGGTGGCGCAGTGGGTGGCATGATCACCTCACGGCAAGAAGGTTGCTGGTTCATTTACATTTTACATTTACATTTAGTCATTTAGCAGACGCTTTTATCCAAAGCGACTTACAAATGAGGACAAGGAAGCAATTTACACAACTATAAGAGCAGCAGTGAACAAGCGCTATAGACAAGTTTCAGGTGTGTAAAAGTCTAAGAAGCAAAACATTAGTAGACATTTTTTTTTTTTTTTTGAGAGAGAGAGAGAGGGCACAGTTAGTGGTATAGCCAGAGAGGCAATTGCAGATTAGGAGGGAAAGTGGAGACTAAACAGTTGCGTTTTTAGTCGTTTCTTGAAGACAGCAAGTGACTCGGCTGTTCTGATGTAGTTAGGGAGTTCATTCCACCAACTGGGCAGATTGAATGTGAGAGTTCGGGAAAGTGATTTCTTCCCTCTCTGGGATGGAACAACGAGGCGACGTTCATTCACAGAACGCAAGTTTCTGGAGGGCACATAAATCTGCAGAAGTGAGAGCAGATACGAAGGAGCACAGCTAGAGGTCACTTTGTAAGCAAACATCAGAGCTTTGAACTTGATGCGGGCAGCAACTGGCAGCCAGTGCAAACGGGTGAGTAGCGGAGTGACATGTGCTCTTTTGGGTTCATCAAAGACCACTCGTGCTGCTGCGTTCTGCTGCTGGGTTCGACCTCGGCTGGGTCAGTTGGCATTTCTGTGTGGAGTTTGCATGTTCTCTCCGTGTTCACGTGGGTTTCCTCTGGGTGCTCTGGGTGAATTGAATAAGCTAAATTGGCTGTGGTGTATGTGTGTGAATGCAATAGTGTATGGTATTTCCCAGTGTTGGGTTGTGGCTGGATAAGTTGGCGGTTCCTTCCACTGTGGCTTCCACTGTGGTTTTACTACAAGTAAAAATTTTTATTGTTACCATGATAACCACAAATTAAACATTGGAATTGTTTTAATAACCATTATTTAAGTATGGTATTTGTAGTAAAACTGTGGTTAAACGAATAGCGATCAATTTACCTGAAAATATGGTTACCGTAAGTGAAAATATGAATCGTTTTCAAGGTTTACCACGGTTTGAAAAGACAAGGTTTTAAAGCCGCCCAAATTTTCTGTAATACCATTCCTAAGGTAGGTGTAATATTTTTGATTTACATTTTTTTGTTTTTTAGGACAACAGTATCTCTAGCAGAAAAAAATATCCAAAGATGCTGTGTTAAATTGTAAAGAAATCTACGTTTTTGAAACAGAAGAAGTCAATAATTCATTTGAATTATTTAGCCTGATAAAATATTATAAATCTTAAAAAAAAATTCAAATGGAGGAAAAAAGCTTTTGTTTTTTACCCAGACATTTAAAAATAACTTATTTTAGAGCAGTGAGCACAATACTGTGAGACAGTTAAACCGTGATATTATCATACCGTCAGAATCTTATACCGGCCCATGCCTTCTACAGTTACTACTATTATAAAACGGATTAATTTTCTTAAGAGTTATGTAAATAGTAGAATACTTTGTGCAAGAGAGGCTGTTGATTGCATCCCACCAATATTAATGCATGAAACAGATTTTAAAATGGCAAATTACAAAAGTAGAGACTTAATTGATGAATACAACATAACATGCAAAGGGAAAACAATGCAGCTGATGTTTATTTGACTGTTTTAATACAGTCTAAAATGCATTACATGTTGTATAATTTACTGTAGCATACAGGAAATTTAGCATTTGATTTTGCACACAGCACAGGAGTTGTGTAATATTAAAACGAATATATTTATGCCCTTGGCTTTGAACAACAGCGTGCAGCCTGCAATGCAGAATCACAGTTTGAAGTCCTGCAATGCAGTGTTATTTACCCTAAGGGCAGTTCAGCTAAAACAAACAACACACTAAATTAGCTTACAAGCAAATACATTACTTATTCTTAAAACAATATTGATTATAAAACTGGAGCTCATATTAATATTGCCTTGTTACTTCCAAGTGTATACACACTTAGCTGCAACCTTACATATTTCTAGAACTGGCTTGTGTCTTACTTGTTTTTCATGACATAGAAGCATCTTAATTTATTACAAGGTTCTGGAAACATTTCTTAGATATTTTGGTCCATAATGACATCATACCATGTTGCAGAAGATTTGTCGGCCACATATCAATGATGCAAATCTCACATTCCAATGGTGCTTCATTACATTTATACAGTACATTTACATTTAGTCATTTGGCAGATGATTTTATCCAAAGAAAATGATCAATGCCATGATGTGTTCTCATAGTTCTCATGCTCTCTGATGTCTGCCCCTGACAGGAGAACTGGTTGCCCTGTCTAAGCCTGGTTTTTGTCAATGTTTGTTTTCCATTTCTGTCAATTAGCGGAGTTTTGGTTTCTTGCCACTGTTGCCTCTGGCTTGTTTGATTGGGGCTGGTGGGCTTACTCTTCAGTGGATCATCCTTTAGCTTTGTGTGGTTTATATATAAACTAATTTCGAGAGGATTACATGCTTATGATCAACACGGCTGGCTCCTCATTAGCGCCGTAATCTGACCCATTAGATCAGGGGTCACCAAACTTGTTCCTGAAGGGCCGGTGTCCTGCAGATTTTAGTTCCAACCCTAATCAAACACACCTGAACAAGTTAATCAAGGTCTTAGGTATACTTGAAACACCCAGGCAGGTGTGTTGAGGCAAGTTGGAGCTAAATCCTGCAGGGACACCGGCCCTCCTGGACCGAGATTGGTGACCCCAGCATTAGATGATTACGGAAGCATTATAAATAACCAGAGTTTTTCACTCCAGTTATCTTCGTCTTGAAGCTTCCCCCCCTTCCTCCCCTATTTCCTCCCCCTTTTCCGATAGGGCGACGCGGTGGCCCAGTGGCTAGCACTGTTGCCTCACAGCAAGAACACCGCTGGTCTAACCTCGTAACGGGCTGGTTGGTGTTTCTATGCGGAGTTTACATGTTCTCCCTGTGTTTGCGTGGGTTTCCCCCGGGTTTCGCGGTTTCCTCCCACCGTCCAAAAACATAAACCATAGCCAATCGAATAAACCAAATTATCACCTAAAACAACCTTAGTTTACACTTTTCACATGGCGACAAGCAGGTGAGTTCTCGAGACTTACCTGAGCTCGAACTCCCCTCTCGCCCTTCTGACGGGAGGGAGCCCCGGGCTCGAGGATATTACGAGCTCAGGACGCTCTTCCGGGACAGCATGCCAAATACGATTTATTGATTATCAACTAAGTGTGAACTCTTGAAAACATTTGTATTAATCCGAACCGATGTTCATCAGCGAAAATTGAACTATAACTACACCATTCTACCACTACTCCTACTTGCCTGATGTGCTGAAATGTTTCCACAATCTGAAATATTGTTCTGGCTTTTTATTCTCTATTCTTCATCAATGTTCAGCTGGACTTTGATGCAATCTACATTGTAAAAGCACTACAAAACTAAAGATTTTGAAAATGAGGAAGACATCAAGCCTTTCTAAACTTTCTACTTCTCTGTTTATCTGTCTGATTTTACGGTCAGTTTCTTTTGACCGCTCCCTGTCGTTTTAAAGAATATCACCATGGCGAACGCGGCAAGTATAAAAGCTTCAACCTATTCGTGAGGTGCACATGCAGTCAGCGAAGGTGCGCGATGCGGTGCTGGGCGAAAGTATAAATCCAGATTTATGCCTCATCAACACTAGCAGCAACTTTGTAGCTGACTGTCACTCTGGGTGGCATCCTGCTTCAAACGCAGGTCTGAATACATCATGAATACAACTGGCCTCTGAGCGAGCTGAGAAAGGATCACTTGAGCTCTACTAGTGCTCCTATTGGCTGTCGCTCAAAGTCGCTTTTTATTTGTAAAAAGTTGAAGGATTCTCAACTTTGTTGCATCGCTTGACATGCCCACCTGGTCACCAACAGTCGATGTCGCTCGCATACACAGAGGTTGCAGGAAGTCGCTCGGTCTTAGTCGCTTGTCACTTTGCCACTGTGAGTTAATTGTAGTGTGGATGAGGCTTTACATGTTGGCTTCAAACAAGCCGAAAATGCTTTATTAGTATGATCAGGTGTGCTTAATTAGAGTTGGAACTAAACTGTGCTGAACTACGGCCCTCACTGTGACACCCCTGCTGTACATCATCATCATCAGCCTGAACCACTGGCACAAGGCAGCATGAAATTTACACCAAATTCCGACCCTACAATTTGAATGATGCAACAGACCAGGCGATTTTTGCCTTCTAGTGTGCAATTTTGGTGAACCCATGGAAACTGTAGCTTTTGTTTTCTGCTCTGATCTGACAGCAGTGGCACCCAGTGTCATGTTCTGCTGCTTTAGCTCATCTGATTAGAGGGATAGTTCACCCAAAACTGACAATCCTCTCATCATTTACTCCCCCTTTACCTTTTAAGTTCCTGTTTGAGTTTTTTATTTACTTTTTTGTCTCTTTCTGTTTGTGTCAATGATTGCACGTTTCCAGCATTTTATAAATGTCTTATTTTCTATTAAAATAAAATTGGTATTGAACCACTTGAGGGAGAGTAAATGTTGAGTTCATTTTTTTTGTAAGTGAACTGTCCCTTTAAAATGAGACTCATAGTACATTTAAAGACACCTTTCTGCAGACCAGAGTTGTGAATCACCTTGAGTCAGTTTGGCCATTTTATTTTTTAATCTGACCTGTTATCAAAAAGAAACTTTCACTCTTGGAAAAAAGACATTTCAGTTTGTATACACTTTCTCTATAAACTCTAGGCATATTTGTTTGTGAAAATCCCAGATTGTTTCACTTTTTGATTATGCTTATGTACTTTTAGCTTTTGTTTTAGCTTGGCTTTTTTCATTGGTTTTGTCAATTGTGATCCTCTGAGTCACTGCCCTGCTCCCGGGCTAAAACCACACCCTTATCCTTATTATTAGAATTCCGCATTGCCAGTGCCATAATCATACTTACTAGGAAACGAAACTCAACTCAAGTATGGCTACTGCCAGCACATCCACAGCCATGGAGGAAGTAGTTCCAGAACTTAATTCAAGTGGACCTGCAGATGTGGACTGCTCATCGTGCATCGGAAGGAAGCGCAAAGCTGAACAGTTCTGTCT
The DNA here is from genome assembly GCF_903798145.1 of Danio aesculapii. Classification (NCBI taxonomy): domain Eukaryota; kingdom Metazoa; phylum Chordata; class Actinopteri; order Cypriniformes; family Danionidae; genus Danio; species Danio aesculapii. The sequence goes on from NC_079436.1 coordinate 38,482,898, forward strand.
GCAGTGTTCGGAGTCGTACTGCGATTTTCATCTTGACTTACATAACACTTTGCACGTTGGGAAGAGGCACAAGCTAATGGAGCCATGTATAGCTCTGCTGGAGAACATGTGTGTTGATCATGGCAGGAGGCTGGAGGTGTATTGCCGAACAGACCAAAAGTGCATCTGTCACCTGTGTATTACTGATAAACACACTGGTCATCATGTCATCTCAATGCAAGAGGAGGTGGCCAGCAAACAGGTCAGTAATTTGATTAAAATGCGGAGTGTCTTTCTTTAACAGTCTAAACCTGAATTTAGTGTTTAATGGTAATGAGGATGATTTTAAAAAGGTTATGATTTGACATTATGGTTATGAGGTTATGATTATGTCTCTACGTTTTTGGTATGATAATGGGATATTATTTTGTGTGTATATGAGTCACACACAAACACACAAAAACAGTGAATAACAACTAAACAATATGGCAGCTAAACTTTAAAAAAATCTATCAATAAATAAAGTATTTTCTTTTCCTTTAGAAGATAATTGTTTACTAGCCAGGATTTACCTCCACCTACATTGAACCACACCCAAAAAGGCAGTTCATTTAAATAAGCAGATAGAAAAATTATGAAATAAAAATATAAACATTGTAAAATTTACTGTGTAAAATAACTGTTCTGTATTAATATATTTATTTTAATTAATTTTAAATCAATTTTAATTTTAAAATGTAATTCTTTCCAATGATGGTAAAACTGAGTTTTCAGCAGCCATTACCCCATTCTTCAGTTTCACATGATGATTCAGACATTGTTAAAATAAGCTGATTCGATTTAAAAACAGTGAAACCGTGAAAGCCTTTATCAGTTATTCTTTGAACAAATGTTATATATTCATATTTGTATTAAAATACAGTGGGGAAAATGAGTATTCAACACATCATCGTTTTTATCAGAAAACATTTTAAAGGTGCTGTTGACTTGAAATTTACACTAGATGCTGGTAACAACCAAAGAAATCCATATATGCAAAGAAAACAGTAGTATTTGCTTCACAAATTGAGTTGTGTAAAAAATTAAATGACACAAGAAAAAGGTATTGAACACATGAAGAAAGGGAGGTGTAGAAAAAAGTAAAAACCCAGACAGCAGCTGAAATCTCTTAGTTCCCCTTCATATGGGAACTTCTACGTGTGTCTGTTATTAAACAGACTTTTGGGAGTGCTTTAGACGACCAATCACATCTGAAGATAAGAAAACGGGCCAATGAAATGCCAATTGAATTGGCGGAGCTTAGCTCCACAGCTGAAACTGATGAGCCAATTAGGGCTATATCAGTCGGCTGCTGGAGCCAGCTCATCAGAATTGTTGCTTCAGACCCGATCTGAGACTGAAGAACCCTTCTGCTGAGCTGACTTCCAACATTGAAGAAAGCATTATTCTCACCAGTGCGAGGGAAGACGTTCTAGCGGCGGTCGAGCTGGGTTTCCCGTCCCCTTGGCGTTTCGCTGGTGACCTGAAAGAGCAGTTTTTTAAAAGAGCAGAATTCCCTAAGAGAGCACACGGTCGTGCAGCGCGTCTTTTTAAAGATGTCGTTTCGACCGTGCGTTTCTGGATGCGGTGGTTTCCTCTCCCCGGATGACAGGCACGAGTACCTGCGTCACATGCTTGGGGGTCCAACATGTTGATGCGGTGCTCGCGGACAGTTCTTGCCCGCATTGCGATGGCTTGACTGTTGCGCAACTGAGGTCGCGGCGAGCTCTTTTATTAGGGCAAGTCACCCCTGCTGCTCCCCGCCAAGCGGTTAGCACTCGGGCAGGCCTGAGGGTTACAGTGGGGGCTAATCCGTCGCCTTCGGGCCCGCGGACCCCTCGCTCCTCGTCAGTGCGCTCTGTTTCTGCTTCGAGTGTTAGCGCTGGTCCATCCTCTGGGTTGGCCGCGCTCTCATTAGATGACACCGGGGACGTGATGTCCATCGCTGCATCGGAGGGCGGGCTGACATGCTCTGATGAAGATCCGGACCCCCTGCCACCCTCCGGGGTTATCAGTGAGGTTTCGGATCTGGAGTCGGACATGTTAGCCGTGTTATTCCGGGCTGCTTCGGCCGTGGGACTGGAGATGGCTTGTCCCCCAGAACCGCGGCCGGACCGCTTAGATGGGTGTTACGTGGGGCTGAAGAAGGCGAAGCCTTTTAGACCCTCCCGTCCCCTTCTTCCCGGAGGTACACAGAGAGCTCACGCAGGCATGGAGGGCACCTTTTTCTGCCCGGTCCTCGTGCGCTCCCGCTCTCACCTCCCTCGATGACGGAGCGGCCAGGGGTTATGAGGCGATTCCCCAGGCGGAGCGTGCTCTGTCCGCAGAGCTGCTCCACTCGGAGAGGTCCGCCCTCACTCCCTTCCAAAGCGTGCAGGTTATCTGAGTCTCTCACGGCCAGAGCCTGCACTGCTGCGGGCCAGGCCACCTCCGCTCTGCACGCTATGGCCACCTATCAACGCTACCAAGCCGAGAAGCTGGCCAAGATGCAGGAGGGCGGTTCTCCCCCAGGCTTGCTGCATGAGCTCCGCACGGCAACCGATTATGCTCTCATGACTATTAAATCGGCTGCTCGTGCCCTGGGGAAGACGATGGCCACATTAGTGGTCCAGGAATGCCACCCCTGGCTGAGCTTGGCGATATGAGAGACGTTGACAAAGCTTGCTTTCTTAACGCTCCCGTATCCCAGGCTGGCCTTTTCGGCGACACCGTCGGGGAGTTCACCCAGGAATTCTCCGCGGTGAAAAGCAGTCCAAGGCGAGGGGTGAGGTCATCTATCAGCGGGCTCGAAAAACTGCTCCTCCCGCTGCCCCTTCCGCTGCGGTTGCTCTTCGCCGAGGGCGTCCACCCGCGGCTTCATCTGCTCCGCTTTCGCTGCCCGCTCCGGCCAGGCGGCAATGCCGAGCCTCCCGCGGGACTGCAACGCCCCCGCCCCTGGGCGCCGCTAAGTCCAGTAAACGGACCGCGAAGCGTTCCTGGGATGGGCCATTCGGAAAAGAGGGGACCTGCTCTTTCCTCGGTGGGGGGCCGAGGATTATTAAATCAGTCCACAACGACTTTAAACTCCTCGCTGCCGGCCCCTGGGCTGGCGGCAACCAAATTTCCAAAAGAGCAGTTTCCTCTCTCTCCGGATGCGCGAGCCCGAGTACTGCCAGTCTGGGACGCTCCGCCTTTCAGCTCGCAGCACCGGGACCCTTCGCCTCAGGCCCTCAGAGTGCAGCAGGACGGACTCCTTTCTCTCACTCTGGCCTCACCGCGGGATGCAGGGAGGAAGGTAAGAGAAATTCTCTTATTTTCAGCTCTTCCCCGGGACGCATCGCTTCCCGGGATGAGCACTCCCATCCCGAGCTGCCCCTCCGCTGGCACGTCAGTGATCGCTCCGATGGTGCCATTAGCGCGCGCTCTGCCAGCCTGGTTAGCGCTGCCCAGCGCATTGCGGTGGCTCATACGGACGGTCAGACTCGGCTATGCGATTCAGTTCGCTATTCGCCCTCCCAAGTTCACGGGTGTCCTTTTCACGAGGGTGATCCCCGTGAGCGCCCCTGTCTTGCGAGAGGAGATTGCGGTCCTCCTGGCGAAGGACGCAATCGAGCAGGTCCCTCCAGCCGAGATGGAGTCCGGGTTCTACAGCCCGTATTTCATCGTGCCCAAAAAAGAGCGGGGGGTTAAGACCAATCCTAGATCTGCGCAGACTGAACTGTCATTTACACTAAATGCTTTCAGAATGCTTACGCAGAAACGCTTGCTTCAGAGCGTCCGTCCACAAGATTGGTCTGCAGCCATAGACCTGAAGGACGCGTATTTTCATGTCTCTATTCTTCCACGCCACCGCCCTTTTCTCCGGTTTGCGTTCGAAGGACGAGCGTGGCAGTACAAAGTCCTCCCCTTCGGGCTCTCTCTGTCTCCGCGGGTTTTCACCAAGCTCGCGGAGGGTGCTCTGCGCCACTGCGGCTTGCGGGCATCCGCACACTCAACTATCTCGATGACTGGCTCATTTTAGCCTCCTCTCGCGATCAGTTGATTATGCACAGAGTCAAAGTGCTTCGGCACCTCGACCAGTTGGGGTTTCAGGTCAACCGAGAGAAGAGCAAACTTTGCCCTGTGCAGAGGATCTCTTACCTCGGGCTGGAGCTGGATTCGGTTGCTATGGTTGCGCGCCTCTCCGAGGAGCGCGCCAGGCTAATGCTTTCCTGTGTAACGAGCTCCACAGGAAAATAGAGGTCCCACTGAAATGTTTTCAAAGGCTCCTGGGGCATATGGCATCCGCAGCCGCGGTCTCGCCGCTCGGTTTGCTTCATATGAGACCACTTCAGCGTTGGCTTCGCGATCGAGTCCCCAGACGGGCATGGCGCGCGGGTACGCACCGGGTGAACATCACTCTGCTGTGTCTCCGCACCCTCAGCCCCTGGACGGATCTGGCTTTTCTACGGGCCGGAGTGCCCCTAGGGCTAGTATCCAGGCATGTTGTCGTAATGACACATGCCTCCAGCACGGGCTGGGGGGCCGTGTGCAACGAGCATGCAGCCGCGGGTTCGTGGTCCGGACCCCGCCTGCATTGGCATATCAACTGCCTGGAGCTGTTGGCAGTGTATCTGGCTCTCCGCCGCTTTTTTCCGGTGTTGGAGCAGAAACACATGCTGGCCAGGACGGACAGCATGGCGGCGGTGGCTTATATCAACCATATGGAGGGTATGCGCTCTCGCCGCATGCCTCAGCTCGCTCGCCGTCTGCTCCTTTGGAGTCACACGCGGCTGAAATCACTGTGTGCCATTCACATCCCGGGCGAGCTCAACCGTGCAGCCGATGCGCTCTCACGGCAGCTAGTGTCCCGAGGAGAGTGGAGACTCCACCCCGATTCGGTCCAGCTGATATGGGCGCGCTTTGGGGAAGCCCAGATCGATCTGTTGCTTCCACCGAGAACGCACATTGCCAGCTGTTTTATTCCCTGACCGAGGCCCCCCTCGGCACGGATGCACTGGCTCACAGCTGGCCATCGGGCACGCGCAAATATGCGTTTCCCCCAGTGAGCCTAATCGCACAAACTTTGTGCAAAGTCAGGGAGGACGAGGCGCAGGTCTTGTTTGTTGCGCCCCTCTGGCCCAACCGGACCTGGGTTTCGGAGCTCACACTCCTCGCGGCGGCCCCTCCTTGGCGCATTCCCCTAAGGGAGGACCTCCTCTCTCAGGGACGGGGCACCATCTGGCACCCACGCCCAGATCTCTGGAACCTCCACGTGTGGTCCATAGACGGAGCGCGGAGGACTTTGGTGACTTACCGCCCGCGGTACTTAACACCATCACTCAGGCTAGAGCACCCTCTACGAGGCATGCCTACGCCCTGAAGTGGAGTCTATTCTCTGAGTGGTGCGCTTCTCCCCGAGAAGACCCCCGAACTTGCCAGATTAGCATTGTGTTATCCTTCCTTCAGGATAAGCTGGAGCGTAGGCTGTCACCCTCCACACTGAAGGTTTACGTGGCGGCATCTCCGCTCATCATGACGCGGTGGATGGCAACACGCTCGGGAAGCATGATCTAATCATCCGATTCTTCAGAGGCGCGCGGCGATTAAATCCATCCCGCCCCCCTCTCATGCCCTCTTGGATCTCTCTTTAGTCCTGGTGGCTGCAGAGAGATCTGTTTTAGCCACTCGATTCTGTATTCTGTCATTATGACAGCTCTGCTGATCGCATTGGCGCCATTCAAGAGAGTTGGGGATCTGGAGGCATTTTCGGTCAGCGAATCGTGCCTTGAATTCGGGCCGGGTTACTCTCACGTTGTCCTGAGACCCCGACCTGGCTATGTGCCCAAGGTTCCTACCACCCCATTTATAGATCAGGTGGTGAACCTGCAAGCGCTGCCTGCGGAGGAGGCAGGCTCAGCCCACTCACTGCTTTGTCCCGTTCGCGCTTTGCGCCTTTACGTGGAACGAACGCAAAATGTAAGATCATGTGAACAGCTCTTTATCTGTTATGGTGGCCGGCAGAAGGGAAGTGCCGTGTCAAAACAGAGGTTGGCCCACTGGTTAGTTGATGCCATCGCCCTCGCTTATCAATGCCAGGGCGAGCCGCGCCCTCCTAACGTGAGAGCGCACTCCACTAGAGGTGTCGCTTCCTCATTGGCGTTAGCACGCGGCGCCTCTCTCACAGATATCTGCAGAGCTGCGGGTTGGGCGACACCTAACACATTTGCGAGGTTTTATAACCTCCGAGTGGAGCAGTTTTCTCCCGGTTATTGGGAAATCCCAATCAATCGGGGGAGAATTAAGCTCGGTGTCACAAACGCTTGCTGCGCCAGGCTCCCTAAACCGGAGATGCGTGTGCTTTTTCCTATTCTACTAGTAAGTTTCCCTTCCCAGGCGAACCCTAGAGAATTCCTCCGAGGCCCCCAGCATCGATTCAGCGGAGGAGTCGAGTGCATGGCTCAGTGTGCGGTTGGTATGCCCATTAGGTCTACACGCATATTGAGGATCGGTGCCAGCTATGTGCATCCCCATTTGGTGATGTCATATGCATTATTACCACGGTGTGTTCCCCCTTATTAGGCGGTCCCGTGTCTTCCCTAAACCGCTAACCAGCTTATCATATGTAGCACTCCCCCTCATTAGGGCTAGTCCATATGTCTCCTTACCATCAGGTCTCCCCTTTTAGGGTAGCAGGTGGTCTCCGCTGCGTCCTCCCCCTTCGGGGACTGGCACGCTTTCCCAACGTACTGTCGTATTTCCAAAATCCCTAGTCTATATTAGCTAGGTAAAAGCACACTTACGACCCCTGATTTAAAACTTTTATTCCCATGTAATGGTAATATATTGGGCCTAGGGGACGTTGGAAGGTTGCGCTCTTGGTGATGTCAGTGCGCTCACGCTTTGGCTTGGCAAACTACACATCAGGGACGCGACAGGCTTAGCTGCTGTGGCGCTTTCCATACAGTCTCCCAAAAGTCTGTTTAATAACAGACACACGTAGAAGTTCCCATATGAAGGGGAACGTCCTGGTTACGTACGTAACCCACGTTCCCCGAATAGGGAACGGAGACGTGTGTCTCCACTGCCACAGCACCTGAGTCTCCAGCTGGGAGATGAGCGATCGGCTCTTCAGCAGGCAAATTCTGATGAGCTGGCTCCAGCAGCCGACTGATATAGCCCTAATTGGCTCATCAGTTTCAGCTGTGGAGCTAAGCTCCGCCAATTCAATTGGCATTTCATTGGCCCGTTTTCTTATCTTCAGATGTGATTGGTCGTCTAAAGCACTCCCAAAAGTCTGTTTAATAACAGACACACGTCTCCGTTCCCTATTCGGGGAACGTGGGTTACGTACGTAACCAGGACGTTATTTACTCTCAGTCCTTCCTCAGTGTAAATTAATATCAGCTGCTTCAGTCCAACATCTACATAATCAAGATGATGAAGATGAAACCAGATTGGAAATTTTAGCGTGACAATGATCCAAAACACAGCCAAGGAATCTCTCAAATGGATTTAAAGAAAGAAAATCAAGATGTAGAATGGCCCAGCCAATCACCTGACTTGAATCCAATAAAAAATACAAAATAAATATCAGATTTGATATATAAGACCTACAGAACCATCAAATTTTTACACTGTTGAAGTCTATGAAGAAAACACACCTGAGCAATTCATGTGACTTCAATCTCTATATGAGAGGCATCTTTAAGCTGCCATCATTAAAAAAAAAAAAAACTTTTCTATAACGTATTAAATACATTTCAGTACATTGTCCTTGTGTCATTCTATTGTCATTACACATAACATTTCTTCCCAATTTTTTTTATTTTGTTTGTTTTGTTATATTTTTTTGTTTGTATTGTTTGGGTTTTTACGAAAATCTGGTTCAATTCCACGTCAACGGGTCCTTTTACAATATTTTTCCCAGAAAAAAAAAAATGACGTGCTGAATACTTTTTCCCCCACTGTATGTATTGAAAATATTTTATTTACATATTTATTTTGTTGGTACAGATCTTGGAAATCAGATTTTATTATTGACTGATGCTGATAATCTTACAATGTTCTTAAACCAGAATAGTACCAGTGACCGGAATATTTCTTATATGTGGAATGCATGCAATGAGTCTGGCTTTTGCAGTTCTGGCTTAGATGAAGGCGTCAAAACACTAGTTGTTTTGTCCCGATTTTAATTGCTGGTAATTTTTAAGGGTAAGCTGTGGGAGTTGCAGAAGAAGGCCATTGACATAATTGAAGCAAAAGAGAAAGACGTGCAAGCGCTGAAACAAGCCATTGAGGTTTTCAGGGTAAACATGTATTTTTCCTTTGAACATGTATCTTTTCATTTTTAATGGTATGATATTGCCTGCACAGCTAATTTAAGGACATCCACTCTGCTCTTTCTTCATGATTAGGCTTCAGCAAATAAGGCACTGGTGAAGAATGAGAAGAGCTTCACTGAGCTGATCCAATTTATGAAGGACAATCAAAACAAAGTGACAGCGCTGATCCAGGGTCAGGCAGAGTCTGCAGTGAAGCAAGCAGAGGGCTTCGTAAAGACCTTACAGCAGGAGATCAGTATTATGAGGACCAGAAATGCTGATCTTCATCACCTAGATCTGTTGTCTCAGTCAAACAATGATGTTCGCTTTCTTCAGGTATACAGACAATGGCTGTGCTGAAGCAGATAGATGCCTATTGGAGAGTCTGGTAAAATGTTACAGTTGTTTTCACAGTGTTTTTACTTCCTACAGAGTGCAGTGTTCATGCCTTTACTGACCGAGTATAAACAGTCCTTCGTCTTCCATGTGCATCCATACAATTCTTTTGAGCGTGACTCCATGTTTGTTGATGAATTAGTTAAAAAGCTAAACACAACCAGCAAGCAGAGTTTACTCAGAGTTTCCAGAAAAGGTTAGTAGAAGTTGTTGTATTTTTTTATTTTATTTAAATGCTGTTCATGATTATATTGTCTATAAATCACCTTAAAGTGATTCTATGTTGCTAGTGCATATTGTTATTTTTAAAGTGAACAAATAATCTGTGCACTTTAGTCCACTGATTTTTATTATTTTTTTAAGTCTGATCATTTGCTTTCTCTATTGGAGTGGCAGTCCTTTTCTTTTTTTTTCCATTTGACAGCTTCAGCCACAATATTCTAAACCACACCCCGCTTACTGTTAGTTTGCTAAGAGGCAATGATATTTAAAAAGAAAGCGCCGCCCTCTACTCAGTATATCGTATTGTATTCAAAAAAAAATAAAAATCATACAAAACAAGCCTAAATCATACAATTCAATGATCGAATGCATCCTTGATCACTGTCAGCTTCTTCTCTGTCAAATGATGTCACTTTTGAGTCGTAGCCTTAAAGGTGTATTACACGCATTGTATGTTAAATTTAATGCAAATGTGTCAGGACTGACAGAAACATGGGGACAATTTATTTGTATTATATATTTGTAGTATTTATTTGTAAAATTTATTTATAATTTAATGTTTTTAATCGATTGATGTGATTTATAACAACTTAAATTTAAGAAAAATTAAAAGTATTTTTTTTCTAAATAACAGTTTTTGCATAGCATAAAACTGTTAAAGCTGTAGGGGCTATTTAATTGGTCTAGGACAATGACATAGTTTGTACATTGGTAAAGTGTTTTTAATAAAGAAAAAAAATCTGAGAACCAAATAAATGACATATTTCTTTAGCATTTCTTTAACCATCAGTCCATGAAATATTTTTTATTCACTGTATTTATGTTTTAATTTCAGGAACAGTTAATGTACGTTTCTGGTAGAACGTTCCATATATCATTTTAAACCATTTCAGTTGGAAGTACATCAACATACTGAAATAAGTCTCAGCAACTTCCGGTTCCTGCAGATTTTCAAGGGTTTGATCAGCCAAAATAAAAAAAAAACATATATACTATTATAATCTTTGGAAATCAAATGAGATTTATTTATTTTTGTTATCAAATCTGAGATTTACACCCCCACCCCACTAGATATTCGTTCACCCAAAACAGATGCTTCAAGGTACTCAAAGCATTGTATGGTTTAATTCAAGACTTCTAAGCAAATTCTTTATATAATGAACAGAATGAATTAAGACTTTAATGTAAAAACATTGATCAGTGAAAATAAACAGAAACTCAACCCCACCTAGAAGCTCAAACTGCTGGTGTGACAATCAAAAATGAGTCTGATTGGTAATTACTGTACATGACAAACAAGAATCTGTGACCAAATTTGAATTCTAATCACTGATAATATGTGAATAAAAGCCCAAATTATTCTGTTCTTTTATGTTATTGAGTGTCATGGATTAAAATGCTCAATTTCTGTGAACATTGCAGCGTTTTGGGTTAATACCTCATATTTGAAAAAATATTGTCATTTGTATTCTAAAGACAATTAAAGTCTTACAGGTTTGGAATAATATGGTGAGAAATAATTTTACCATCTTACAACTACTCTTTTTCTGCAGTGAAAAACACTAGAATCGTGACATCACCACCACCGAAGACACAAAAGGAGTTTCTACAGTGTAAGTATCCAATAGAAAACTGAAGCTCTTTTTTTTTGGTTGTTTGTTGTACTAAAAATGTATCTGTCTATCTTATCTCAGATGCAACAAAGCTCTCTTTCAATACCAACTCAGCGCATAAATATCTGGTCTTCAGGAAAGACAACCAAGAGGTGATGGCCTCAAACCAGCTTCAGGACTACCCTGAACACACACAGAGGTTTAACTGCAGGACACAGATCCTATGCAATGAAGCCCTCAGAGGGTCCTCAAAATACTGGGAGGTGGAGTTTGATTCAACCTACTGGGTTTGCATTGCTGTGTCCTACCAGGGGATCCGTAGAAAAGGCAAACACCGTACTCTGCTTGGGAGAAATGCCAAATCGTGGGGACTGCGCTGTAATGGTGTCCATTTTCAGTTTTGGCATGACAATAAGACACTATTTTCAAAGTGTCAGTCACATGGCTCCAAAATAGGAGTGTATTTGAACTATAGGGCTGGAGTCTTGGCGTTTTACAGTGTTTCCGGTGTCAACATGAGTCTCATTTATAAGCACAAAACTGTTTTTAAAGAGCCTGTTTATGCGGGGTTTGGACTGGCTGGGAAAGGTTCCTATGTGAAACTTTGCAATCCAGTGAAAACTGAGACAAAAGCGTCTCTTCCTTCTCCGTTTAAGTTTGAATCTAAAACATCTTCTTTCTTTCCATTTAAATTTGGCTGCTTGTAATGCCGAGTTCAGACTGCATGATTTTTAGCCCCGATTTTGACTCTGCGACAGGTTTTGAGAAATCGTGGACAAATGCCTGAAATCACAGGAAAATCAGGGCTCATTCACATGAGTATCAATCACACAGTGTGAACTATCAAAGACACGAAGTGAGAGAATCAGCGATGAGTTGCTGACACCCGTCAGATATTTGGCATGCTTAATATCTGGACCTGTCGGCAATTCAAAATCATCCCGTGTAAAATGTGTTCTGATTGAAAATAACATCGGCAATTACCTACAGCCAGTTAGAGAGCAGCATCCACTAGTATGGGTATCTGCAGGCCAGCAGGAGGCTGGGGGAGAAGTTAAAATGCTAACTTTCAGTTTATTTGGACCCAAGAGATGGAGGAAAAACTAGTGGAAAAAGGAAAAAAGTTTGAGAGAAATTGCCTTTCAAAGGCCTGGTGAGCAAAATAAGTACATTTTCCACCCCACTAAATGCTTCTTTCCCATTTAAGCAGTTAATAACTAAAGATATACTATGTGACCTGGTGTTGTTTCCATGTCACTTCTCGCGTGTGTTTGGTTGTGAGACGTTGTGGACCGAGACAACATTGTCGGCGATTCTTAAAGTCATGCAGCGTGAAACCCTCTGTCACCGATCCATTATGCAGTGTGTAAACAGCACCAACAGAATGTTACCCCAGATTGTCACACAGTGTGAAAACATCTGTGACACGACTACTTTGAAAATCGTGCAGTCTGAACTCTGCAAAAGTTGTAGTATTTACATGTGCCAAAGACGACATATCTTATTCTGCATCACATACACTGAAAAAATGATGTCAGCAAAACTGTTGCAAACAATTTAGTTGTGTTGAATTTAAACAAAAAAAATTTTATATAATTATGTTCAACTTAATTTATTTGTTGAAAAATTCAGCCCAAATAAATTGTTTACAACCACTTAACCTAAAAAATTTGTAAATCCAAGGAATCATCTTTGAATACTTTTTTCAGTGTAGCACACTTTGGAGAGGGATTCATTTATTTAGTTTAGTTTTGTATGTGGACACCTGGTGGCAGCACTAGATAAGTTTTATATCATTTTTATCAGCACATGTAAATAGAAACTCAACTTTAGTGGATATCTCAGAATGCATATCAAACTGGAAACGTCCAATATTTTATATTGAATTAATAACTTCAAAATATTAGATGTATACCATTTAACATACTATCACAAAATGTCTTATCTGTGTTTTTAACATGTCCTGAATATTACTAAAATGATTGCACATACTGTTCCCCAAACACACTGTGTGTGTAAATCATTTGCCCGTTTCACATCTGCTGATCTGAACCCAAATCTGTCATTCCATCTAATCCTTCAACCAAATCCACACACTCAGTCCTTTCCCAGTGATCATTGTCTGCTTATTCTTGTTCCTCCTTTGTGCATTCGTCCATCCCTCCTGTCACTCTTTCCCCTCAGGGTCCACTCTTCCACTGTCCCAACAATTACAGTCTCGTTTTCTCCCTTAAACCACACAAATGCACATGCACACACACACATGCATCATTTCATTGAGTAGATAACTGTATACGCCGAGGCCTGGAGGCTTGGTCGAGGGGACAAAACCAAAGCCAGTCGCCTCCTGCCCTTCCCCCTGCTGCCCACCCGTCCAAACAGAACAAAAATCAGCCTTGGGGTAAGTGTAGGGCAGACACGGTTTCAACAGAGCAAGCAATGCCACTGCAAGAATAAAAAATAAATATTGTGTGTAGTGGAAGGATAGACACTAATAGAGAACATCATAGAGAGAGTGAGTGTGTGCGCCTCGGTCTTTAGGGAGCCCGCTTACAATTCTGCCCAATCATAGACATCATTTGCGGCTTGTATTATCCTTTTATGAGTGACGGGATTTTAAAATACTCTATTATGAAAGGAGCCATTTCTCTCGCTGCCAAGGACATTGACACTATAGTCACACTGCTGCTATTAATACCCGTTTTTTAAACTGAGTCACCATATAAACTAAAAACCGCTACACTCACAAACTCCTCCTCCAAGCTATTACCCAGCAGGCAGATGCTGAGGTCTGTCGCTCTGCTAACAAGGTGCCTGTTAGAGTAAGTTGCTGTTGCACAGTTTTCTTTCTCGCATTGATGTATTGCTGTTGAAACAGGAGCTTTGGGTGGCATGTATTAAATGGCACTTTCTTTTTTTCGTCTTTTTTTATTAGCTAAATTGAATATTGGTTGCTAGTCAGTTGTAGGGTCAGGGAGGGACTCATTTCAGATAGCGTATAATTGGACGGAAATTTGAATAGTGCAAGAGTCATCAATAATTTGGAGAATCTCCAAATCTGCTGTGAGCGAGTCAATATGTAAGAGTAGACCAGTGTGTTTGCTAGCATCAGATCTAACAAATGTGTATTAAAGCCAACAGAATGCTAAGGCTACACTCTTCAATGTATCTTTGTTTTCTTTCTCACTTTTATGTATCTGCTATTGAAACAGGATATGTTGGTGGAATGTATTAAATGCCATATTTTTTTTCTTTTTTCAACTCTATTTTTAATTAGCTCAATTGAATTTTGGTTGCCAGTCAGTTGTAGGTCTTGGCAGGGACTCGTTTCAGAGAGCATTTGATTGGACGAAATTTGTATAATGCTAGAGTCATCAATATTTTTGGAGACACTCCAAACCTACTGTGAATGAGTCAATATGTAAGAGTGAACCAGTATGTTTACTAGCTTCCAGTCTAACAATTAAAGCCCACAAAACTCTTTTGGCTACATTCTTCAGCATGTCTTTGTTTTCATTCATGCACTGCTGTTCATTCATTCAGTCATTCATTTTCTTGTCGGCTTAGTCCTTATTTATCTGGGGTTGCCACAGCGGAATGAACCGCCAACTTATCCAGCATATGTTCTACACAGCGGATGCCCTCCCAGCTGCAACCCATTTATGGGAAACATCTATACACATTCACACTCATACACTACGGACAATTTTAGTCTAAACAATTCACCTGCACCACATGTCCTTGGGCTGTGGGGGAAACCGGAGCACTCGGAGAAAACCCACGCGAACGCGGAGAGAACATGCAAACTCCACACTGAAACGCCAACTGACCCAGCCGAGGCTCAAACCAGCAACCTTTTTGCTGTGAGGCGATAGCACTACCTACTGCGCCACTGCGTCGCTTCTGCATTGCTGTTGAAACCAGATATATTGGTTGAATGTATTAAATACCACCTTTTTTTTCTTTTTTTTCCCTCTCTTTTTTTTATTAGCCCACTTGAATTTTGGTTGCTAGTCAGTTGTAGGTTTGGGGAGGGATTTTTCAGAGAGCACTTGATTGGACAGAAATTCGTATTGTGCAAGAGTCATCAATATTTTTGGAGATGCTCCAAATCTGCTGTGAGCGAGTCAATATGTAAGAGTACACCAGTATGTTTGCTAGCATCCAGTCTAACAAATGTGTATTAAACCCGACAAAACTCTAAGGCTACATTCTTCAGTATGTCTTTGTTTACATTCATGCATTGCTGTTGAAACAGGATATTTTAGTGGAATGTATTAAATGCCACCTTTTTTTCTTTTCCCCCTCTTTCTTTTAATTAGCTCAATTGAATTTTGGTTGCTAGTCAGTTGTAGGTCTTGGCAGGGGCTCGTTTCATAGCACATTTGATTGGACAGAAATTTGTATAGTGCAAGAGTCATCAATATTTTTGCAGAAACTCCAAATTTGCTGTAAAGGAGTCAATATGTAAGAGTACACCAGTATGTTTTCTAGCATCAGGGCTAACAAATGTGTATTAAAGGCCAGAAACTCCAGAAATCATTCTTTCCTTTAAGTAGCTCAATTGAATTTTGGTTGCTAGTGAGTTGTAGGGGCAGGGAGGAACTCGTTTCAGAGAGTGTTTGATTGGACAGAAATTTTAGAGCGAGAGTCATCAATATATTTGGAGAAACTACAAACCTGCTGTAAGTCCATATGTAAGAGTACACCAGTATGTTTACCAGCATCATGGCTAACAAATGTGTATTAAAACCCACAGAACTCTAAGGCTCCATTCTTCAATGTATCTTTGTTGTCTTTCTCACTTTTATGTATCTGCTGTTAAAACTGGATATGTTGGTGGAATGTATTAAATGCCATATTTTCTTGTTTTTTCGACTCTATTTTTAATTAGCTCAATTGAATTTTGGTTGCCAGTCAGTTGTAGGTCTTGGCAGGGACTCGTTTCAGAGAGCATTTGATTGGACGAAATTTGTAAAATGCTAGAGTCATCAATATTTTTGGAGACACTCCAAACCTACTGTGAATGAGTCAATATGTAAGAGTAAACCAGTATGTTTACTAGTTTCCAGTCTAACAATTAAAGCCCCCAAAACTTTTAGGACATATTGGTTGAATGTATTAAATACTACCTTTTTTCTTATTTTTCCCTCTTTTTTTATTTGCTCAATTGAATTTTGGTTGCTAGTCAGTTGTAGGGTCAGGCTGGGACTTGTTTCCTGAGCATTTGATTGGACAGAAGTTTGAGTGCGAAAGTCATGTAAGAGTACACCATGTTTGCTAGTATCAGACCAAACAAATGTGTATTAAACCACACACACACACACACGCACAAACTTAACAGATCTATCTGTCTGTCCGTCTGTCTGCCTGTCTGTAGTCTATTTATAATTTGTAAAATTTCAACCTCTCGCTATAGAAAGTGTCTGTCAATATTCTTGTGAAAATAAAGTATATTAAAAGAATGTCGCCTCACAGCAAGAATGTCGCTGGTTCGAGTCCCGTCTGGGTCAGTTGGCATTTCTATGTGGAGTTTGAAATTTGGAAAATTCGGTTTCCTTTGGGTGCTCTGGTTTTCCCTATAGTCTAAAGACATGCACTATAGGTGAATTGAATAAACTAAATTGGCTATAGTATATGTGTGTGCACGTATGGGTGTTTCCCAGTACAGGGTTGCAGCTGGAAGGGCATCCACTGTGTAAAACATGCTAGAATAGTTGGTGGTTCATTACGCTGTGGCAACCCCTGATGAATAAAGGAACTAAGCTGAAAGAAAATGAATGAATGTTTTAAATACATATTGTAATTACACATTTGTTATGGTGAAACAGCAATAAGATGTGTAATTATAGCATTCTACTAATGAGTGTGCATTAAAGCATGAATGCAATTATTAAAACATAGTGATTAATAATAAAGCAAATATTTTAGTTTCACATGATTACCAAGGGCATTTAAATACATTAATACATGGTCATGAATGTGTAGCCTACTCTTTGTATCTGAATTTTGAAATATATTCAATTTGGAGTGCAAATCCATCTTTCTGTCTGTCTGTTTATCTGTCTGAATCATGCCTCCATGTATTATTAATACGAGTGAAAAATACTTCAGTCATGTTCTCATCCAAGCACAAAAACCTTTGCTTTGCATTATTAATTCATCGCTTTACATAGATATATGCACAGTTGTGTGTGAACTCCTCTCTCATGCCCTCCCTCTCTGCCTCTGCTCAGTATGATATGTTTATAGGCATCGGCTGAGGCAGCGCGAGCGTTATAGCGGCTCCTGCTTGAAAAGGAATAGGAAGAGGAAAGGGGCGCTGGACGTCATGGCATCCAGAGACACCGTCGCGACCGCTTTTCTCACCGTGAGTCGGGAAATGACAGGTGATTAAACCCAATAGCTCTTTTTTTTCTCTCTTCCTATCCGACATTCGACACGCGCACCATGGGATTTGTTAAGCGCGTTCCCGCTCTCGGCCGGTGCTTTGTGTTTTAGTGGTCCTCACAGCGCTGAATGTTTTATAAGGTGGCAGATTTGTAGATGTAATGATCTCTCATACAGATTGATTATGATTATTAATGTTTAATCATGCATTACGCGCGGGAGCATGTGCGCGTATGGTGGATTTAATCATAGTCACTTCGTGTCCATCTTAAAAAGGCTAAATTTGTGCAAATCGATCAGTTGCTTTCCCGTGTGTTTGTTACGTTTGCCTGCAGTGTTTGCGCGCGTGTGTAGGTAGTTGTCTGTGTGTGCGCGCGCGATTGATGCTGCTCTCCTTTTTGATGTGTGATGTGAGTTACTTTAAGTTCTTTACACATTTGCCTATTGCTGCTGACGCAACTTCACTTCAGGCGCATTCATGTGTGTGTGTTTGTGTGTGTAAATGACTGATTGAAAGCACACTCATCATAGAGGCCGTCATCATTGCGCACGGGGGGATTCGTCCTCACACTGACTGACACATACAATGACACACTGAGCACACACTAGCAGTTTGGCATTCGGAGCGCTCTCACTGTTAATTACCTTCACACATTATTATCTTCCTTCGGTAATTAATCCCTATTACTAACCCGGTATTTACTGTCCTGCTCCCAGCCGCGCGCTCTCTATGTTACAACTTCCATTTAACGCACTTGGAAAAAACGCTAACTTGTTAAAGGGTTAGTTCACTCAAAAATAAATAAATAAAAAATAAATAAATAAATTTACTCATCCTCAGAACAATCATTTGAACATTAAAGATAATTATTAGCCTTGATTCATGAAATCAGTCAATGGCGAATGGTACTTTAAGAGTCAAAAAATGATACAGATGAAACAATATTAATGCTCGTTGCTCAAGACGATGTGTAGAAGTATTAATGGTACAGTAGGTCTGCCTATAAAGCTAAAATTTGTATCTACTTTTTATTTTTTGGGGCAACTATAGGTCTAAAATTTACTTATTTGTTTTTTCCCCAAACTTTGTTGTTGCTGTCTTTAGAAATAAAGCGTATGAATTACCGTGGAATTTACTTTAATATGTCTGTGCCTGGAGGCAAATAATAGCATGGTTGTCATTTTATGCACCCTGCTGCTCAAATTTCAGTGGGATGAGGCAATTCTTTGTGTAAAGTTTGTATTTTTGTAAGTATTTTATGTTGTTTTTTTAAATGACTCAGTTGATGTTTATTTCATTATTTTGTCATTTGCTGTGTTTTTGACAATGTTTGAGTGGGTGACACTTCATTTCATTAATGGCCCCTGATGTGAATTATTTAATGAATATTGAGCAATCAGGGGCTTTTTATTCTACCCCTGTGTTATTTTCAGCACTCTTTGCATTAACCCATTAACTGCCCCACTACCACAAAAAAAAAAAAAAAAAGGGATTGCCTTTAACTCCTAATGTTGCTAGTTAACACACACAATGTATTTAAAAAAAATAATTACATAATTTCTAAAATGTTAACCTCTACCAAATGGTTGATATGTTGGTTTATAGTAAAAGTACCGAAATGAATACACATACTATTAAAAATATAAAAAAATTTTTGAAGTGTAAAACATGATCAAAATAGAACATTTTTGAGCACTAAATCATCTTTATTTTTTAAGTATGCCATAAAATATTTCAGATTCTCATTTAAAATAGTTTCTTGTTTTTTTAACAATAAAACCAAAATCAAGTGTAGCAGTAATACAGAATTATATAAATACTTTTGAATACCAACAATGTGTGTAAACTATGTTTGTCTTGATACCATTAATTCATGTTACGATATTATACCAGCTGAAGTATCGTTATACCAAGTAGTATTGCGATTCTGTAATTCATAACTCAAATCCATGAAATAAAGGAAAATGTCAGAAATACTATATTTTATTTGTTATAATAGGCCTACTTGAATTAATAATTCCTTTGTTATTGAAAAAGGTATTTGCCCGTCACTTCACGTAAAATGTATTCGCACCAACAAAAAATACATTAAAATAAAGATACAAATTATACCAAATTTTTCCAACAAACTTAGGCTATATGAAGTGGTCAAAAGTTGTTTCAATGTTTCCTGTTGCTATATTGGGTTTTTCATCTAATGTTTTTTTTTTTCTTTCAGTCTTGTCAGGTAAGAATCCAAAGTAATCCAAAGGGTTGTAGCTACTAAGGCATATTGACAGGAGCAGAAATGAATGGATTCAGATTTGAATTGAAACATCAGAAAATATGCAATAGGCTACCATAAAAGGTGTGAAAATGGAGACCTATTACCTTATAGATTATACCATTTTGCTTATGGACACATAATGTTAAATATATTCAATTCAATTCAATTCACCTTTATTTGTATAGCGCTTTTACAATGTAGATTGTGTCAAAGCAGCTTCACATAAAAGGTCATAGTAAATTGGAACAGTGTAGTTCAGTTTTTAGTGTTTAAGTTCAGTTCAGTATAGCTCAGTTCAGTGTGGTTTAATAATCACTACTGAGAGTCCAAATACTGAAGAGCAAATCCAACGATGCGCAGCTCTACAGATTCCGAACCATGCAAGCCAGTGGCGACAGCGGAGAGGAAAAAAAAACCTTCACTAATTGGCGAAAGTGAAGAAAAAAAACCTTGAGAGAAACCAGACTCAGTTGGGCACGACCAAAAACATTATATGTAAACTGTGACCCAATAAGCCTGAATATTAACAATAAAATAAACAAGTGGCATCGACAATGCATTGACAATGTAAGAAACAGAAATAAAAAACCTTTGTGGGACAGAGTACACTTAGGTCTTTACTGCAAAATAAACCCCCGCCAAAGTGATCTAGTTGCCAATTCAAAGCTCTTTTCTCATGTCTGCCTCCTATATAACCTTATATTGGATGTGGACTATTGATTTGAGCTGAAATTACTGAATTATGTGAGAGACATGAAACTGTATAGGACCAATAGTTCTAAGTCATTTTACAATAAATATCTGAGCACAGAATGATGTGAGTAACCAAACAGATTATAGCATTGGGATGACGCGGTGGCTCAGTGGTTAGCACTGTCACCTCACAGCAAGAAGGTCGCTGGTTCAATCCCTTCGAGTTTGTCTGTTCTCCTCGTGTTTGCAGGGGTTCCCCAAAGACATGTGTCAATTGAGTGAATTGAATGAACTAAATTGTATGTGTGTGTGTGAATGAGAGTGAATGGATTTTTCCCAGTACTGGGTTGCAGCTGGAAGGGCATCCGCTGTGTAAAACATATGCTGGATAAGTCGATGGTTCATTCCGCTGTGGTGACTCCTGATAAATAAAGCGACTAAATCAAAGAAAATGAAAGAATGAATGATTTATAGCATTAGAGAATGGCAACAAGCTAAAATAATGAGTCAAAGAGGCTCATGAAGAGGTATATGAAGATGAAAAACAACACTAAATGTGATGGTAATTGTTAGCAAGGGATTAGAAATGGAAATTGGGGCGAAATAGATCACCCACAACACACAATATGAAGACAGTGATTGAAGACGTACTGTGCTGCTAGAACACAGCAGTCTTTGCATTCCCCTAATAAAAAGGGGAGCAGCGTCTCAAACGTCTGCTTACACACACACAAACACATACACGTCTTGCATCTGATTTAAATCTCAATGTTACTCCCATTAGTTTTTTTCCTCTTTTCATCTTCGCTTTCGTTCTCTTTTTGTCCACATTTACATATCCCTACCCCATTTACCCATTTATTTTTCCCCCTGTGACTCGATGTAATGGAAACATGTGCTCTAGTTTGGCCCTTCGCTGTTCTTAGTGTCAGTCAGAAAGCCCAGGATTGCGTGATTGGGTCTTACACAGATTAAAGTTGATTGCGAGTGCATTAACTGTTTGTCTCACGCTGATCCTTCCTTCCCTCCCTCTCCCTCTTTTCTCTGTTATTCCTCATTCTGGCTTTCCCTTTCCTTCAGAGTCTCTCCTCCTGGCAAAAGTGTAAAATGCATTTTGCTGGAATTTGATCACACATGCGTGCAAAGATAAAACAGTTTAATGTTTCTGTTTTATCCTCTGCCTGAAGGACATCTCGAGGAGCTTTTTATTCCTCCGTTGCTTTGGATATGTATAGTTTGCTTGCAGAAAGACCACCTACACACATGGACAAGGTGTAAAAATAAAGAATAGTGTAATCCACTCATTTTCCAATCGTGTGTATGCAGTGGAAATATGTCTGAGATTGATAGAGTGCTTCTCTGGCCGTTAATGCATCGCCTTTCTATTTTGCAGAGAGCATCAGACGAGTTATTGACAAGACATCAATCAAGTTAGTGAGAGCTATCAAAGCAGAGAACAAGAGTGGCAAATCAGAAGATCGTATTCTGGTAAGGCTCTACGTTTAAATTCCCTGTCCATGTCCTTAAAGGGACAGTTCATGCAAATCAAGGTCATTTATGCTCATGTTGTTCCAAATCTTTGAAGTTTGAAGTTCCTCTGAAGACTTTAAAGGTATTCACACCTGCCTTGTTTGCTTCCATTGAAATGAACGGGTTCATTTTCACCTTTGTTGAGGATACTTTGGGTCGGTGTAAATACAGCAATTGCACTATCCCAGCAGGCATAGGACATCAAGATGACGTCAGATTGACGTTGTTCCTCAACATCGTGCATTTTGTTTGGAAATGAAAATCAGGTTGATGTCAGAATCCAACATCAGGCCATGTCCAACATCAGACAGACATTGCATTTTGGTTACTTCCCAACACAACCTAAAAACAACAAGTGAAGTTTCACAAACTAATTTCGAGAGGAGCACGTGATATGATTGAGCACGCCTGGCTTCTCATCTGTAATCAGTAATAATCAGAGTGACCCAAGCTTACTATAAATGGATCATTTTCTCCCTACTGCTCTATCTTTGTTTTGTAAGATTTCCCCCTTCCACCCAATCTCCTTGTTTTCCTCTGTTTTCTAAGGGGGGCTCTCAAGACCTACCTGTTCTCGGATCCCCTTATATGCTTATTGAATGGGCGGGAGCCATGGGCTCAAGTATCTCAGGGTTCTCTCCCGGGACAGCATGCCAAACCTGCTATTAACGCTAAGCATATCTAAGTGGGAACTCTTGAAAATATGAACGTCTAATTATGTTATAGCTTGACGTTGTGTGACGTCTATCATACGTTGGATTTTGGTTGTCATACCTGATGAATAAATGTCAATATGACAAGATGTTGGCTCGATGTTTTAGGGACTTTCCAACACAACCTAAAATTAACCAAATGTCAATGTCAAAAAAAAAAACATTGTCCTTAGACGCTGGTGACATAAACCTAACCTAATAATAACTTCTTATAACGATGTGTGTCTGCTAGGATGGTACGCACCAAACATGCCTCTTAGGCTGGGTCTCGGTCTGCTTGCAAGTGAACTCTGGTACAGTTTGTTTTACTAAGAGTAAGGTGTGAATGTGGTCTGACCTCGATCTAACACATTTTCAGAAAGCCTTGCACCTTTTGAGTTTTCAGGAAACTGTAGTTGAGTTGTGCACCTATGGTGTCTGCCTTTGCTAACCATCAGCCGTGATCTAACAAACTCCACTAGCACTGATACAAGTTTTATTTATGGTTAAATGAAAAAGGCATTGCAGTGTTTGACTGTTCTGGTTTTGTCTGAGGTAACTAGTCTGGCATTATTACTAAAATCATTCTGGCTACGTTTACATTGTGTGGTTTACTGCTCCAATCTGATTTTTTCTCTGATCTGATTTTTTTGCATAGCTCTTCACATTGTTATTTTAAATGTGGCTGATATCAGATTTCCAATTCAATTTCAATTCAATTCATGTTTATTTATATAGTGCTTTTACAATGTAGATTGTGTCAAAGCAGCCTAATATAGAAGTTATAGTAGATTAAAACTGTCAGTCCAGTTTTCAGAGTTGAAGTTCAGTTTAGTTCAGTTCAGTGTGGATTAAATTTCACTGCTGAAAGTCCAAACACTGAAGGGCAAATCCATCAATAAGCAGCTCCACAAGTCCCAAACCAAGCAAGCCAGTGGTGACATTGGTAAGGAACAAACTTCACCAATTGATGAAAGTGAAGGAATAAAAAAACATAAGTGTGAACAGATCATAGTCTTGAACTGACTCGCATGCGCAAACGTACAGCTATATACAACTGTAAAATGTCTGATTATGTAACTGCATGATTTGAATGAAGCATGTTTTACTAGTAGGCTTATTGATGTGTATTTTACAGTGTCTGAAACCTTAAAATAAGTGTTTTTCATTGAAAACACATATAATTTGTCATATGACACGCGCGGTGCACGTCTCTCTGACAACCAGGGAATTTATTAAAAGTTAAATGAGCAGCCGCAGTGGACAGAAGTGTGACTGTGAAGGCTGGCCCCTGCCGGGTTCATCAGTCCTCATAATACTATAATCATAATATTGTTTGCAGAGTCAGATAAATTTCTATTAATTCATTTTAGTTCATCATAAACAACATAGACCATAGGTTTCAAATGCAATTCCTGGAGGGCTGCAGCTCTGTACAGTTATGCTCCAACCCTAATCAAACACAGCTGATCCAAATATCAAATCAAGGTGTTTAAGACTGCTAGACACTACTAGATCAGCTGTGTTGGATTAGGGTTGGAGCAAAACTGTGCAGAGCTGCAGCCCTCCAAGAATTGAGTTTGAGACCTGTGACAGATTGTCCAGTCAAAAACTAATCAAAATGAAACTGAAACTTTAACTGTTAACATGAATTGTTTAGTTAATGTATTATTATTTACGTGAAATATTTAATGTATGCAGTATTTTATTCTTTTTATATATGGAATTTTATCATGGTGGTATAAATGTTCATTAAATCTAACTGAGCGGTGTATTCTATGGTTAACGGTTAATGATTAGTTAATGAGCAGCTGTTGGAGTTCTAAAAAATCTGCAAAATGAACAACCTTTAACAATTGATCAGCCACCTGTTTGTAGTAAGAGCCACAATGATGCATGTCAAAAACCGTATAAAAATGACATGAATTCCAGCATAACCATTCACACTGCAGACGCATTGCATTCAGATCTGTATCAGATTTAATACCACATGTGAAAGTGACACAAATAAGAATTGAAAAGATCAGATTCCTTGCAGTTTGGGCTGTTCATACTGTCATGATCGGATCTGAGTCACATGTGCGTAAAGAAATCAGATTTGGGCCACATTTGCCTGCAGTGTAAGCCTACAGTCGCCTCTGTTTAGTCTAGATCAAAGTAAGTGAACTAACAGACTTCCTGGTGGGAATACACCCTCACTTTCTAAAGTGACACCAGGTGAAGTATTTAATTCACTAAAAATATGATCACTCCAAAAAGGAACCATGACAACTGAATCTATCTAGAGGAACTTTCTCGCAATAGTTCTAGAACTATTGGTGGAAGTGCTCACTCTTTGACATATTCACACAACAGGAACTGATATTGATTTATGGAATGCCGTTTGAGGAAATTAAATTACCTCCTACTTTAGAGCAAGATCTAAACTGGTACAATAAGACATACAGCAATTTGTATATTTGTAATTGCAGTGCATCTTATATGTATGTCTACATTCCATATTCATCATGAAGTATGCAGCTTTGATCATAGCATCCTCCATGCTGTCATTGTTGACTTTGTCAAAAGCAGCTCTTAATGTTGCTGTTGGCTGGCTTGCATCCCTTCCGAGTTGCTAGTGACAATGCGAGTGCATCCATGAAAAAGGTTGAAACAGTATTCGGGAAATCAGACCTACCCTGTTCAAAAGCCTCCATAGAAATTGAAAAAAACTGATTCTTTTCACTCTCCATGATTCAGGTCTTCAAAAACAGATTGAAATGT
This sequence comes from Danio aesculapii, assembly GCF_903798145.1. Classification (NCBI taxonomy): domain Eukaryota; kingdom Metazoa; phylum Chordata; class Actinopteri; order Cypriniformes; family Danionidae; genus Danio; species Danio aesculapii. Next base: position 38,507,764 of record NC_079436.1, read on the forward strand.
AAACCAGTTTTTGAAAATGAGGTCAATTGACTGATGAAGTTCCCCTGAAATTAGCTGCTAATCTCTGTGACTGGATCAAAGTCAGCGAGTCAAGAAATGAATTACTTTGATTCATGAATGGATCGTTCAGGCCATTCAGCTGTAAACTAAATCATCCTGATGCTTATTGATGCTTTAAAGCTTGAGAAACACCCTCTACAAAAAATATAGATAGTCATGCACACTGTAAAAAGCGATTTGTGTTGGGACAACATGAAGGAATTAAGTTAACCTATTAGTTTTCACAAATTTAAGTGAATTGAACATAAAACCTTTAAGTTGTCCCCAAAAACACTCAATAATTGTGTTGTTTCAGCTCATTTTAAATAAGTTGTTTGAACAAACAACAAACATCACTTTTTTGAGTGAAGGTTTGAAGCAACATAAGAGTAAATGAATAATATCGCAATTCAAATATTTGTTGAGGGTCAACTAGTCCTTTAAAAGCCATCAGCATTGGGTAAATGTGTGCATCCACTCGGCTCCTTTATTTTGTGCTTCTATTATGCAGCAGTAACAGAAACAATGAGCCTAAGACTTTAACCTTTCCTCCTCTGTAATGGGGTGTGCAGTGTTTACTGCCTGCTGGTTGGGTTGTTTTTGCCAAGTCCATTTGGAGAATGGGCAATGGAATCAATGATAAAAGCAATGTACGTGTGATGGTGTGCACACACAAACAGAAATCGTTTGGAGACCAGACCCCCACTGAGCTATGAGCATTACTGTGGCCATTGAGTTTCGCTGGTCTGAGGGACTGACCGATTCTGGGAGGAGAGTGTGTGAGATGAAGGATGGTGAGAGCAGAGGTGGCATACGAATGCCTGTGTGTGTGTGTGTGTGTGTGTGTGTGTGTGTGTGTGTGTGTGTGTGTGTGTGTGTGTGATAGTCACTTCAAGACCACTGAAAGCAGCTGGAGTCTCAAAATGCCATGGTTTCGAGCCACAAAAGCTAAATTAATCATCCAGATCGGTTTCAAAGACACACACAAACACACACACAGAGTGAAAGAGGTGACCCGAGGTGATGAATCAAACTCATTTCCTGCTGAGTGTCAATGCACTGATGTTGACACACACCCTGAGAGATCGTACTTTCTACTTAAAGGGGTAGTTCACCAAAAATAACAAAAGTTATTTCAAGTCCTCCACGTCTTGTGGAAATTTTCATCTTCTGTGGAACCAGGGCTGGAGGAGTGAAACGTACTGTATGTAAAATGGCAAAATGTAATGTAATGTAAAAATGTAATGTGAATTCTATAGCGCATTTATTGTGTATAGCCATACACCCAAAGCGCTTCACAATCTTAAGGGGAGGTCACTTCACACTACCATCAGTGTGCAGTATCCACTTGGATGATGCGACGGCAGCCACAGGACAATGGCGCCAGTGTGCTCACCACACACTAGCTATAGGTGGAGTGGAGAGACAGTGATAGAGCCAATCCAGTGGAATTGGACAAAAAAATGGACATTCAGTGGACAAAAATGGTTATTGTCTCGTGACACTCAGTTATGAATGCATCATTTATTAATAATAAAAAAGATTTATTAGTATTCAATTTTAAAATTTGGCACTCTCCCAATGGTTTGTTTAGCAGAATGCCCTGGCTGCTGTTTTCTTTTTATCAAAAATTAAATCAGAAGCATGAGCTTATTGATTTGTAGCAACAGCCCAAATGTTTGTGCTTTTATTAATCTGCCATGTTTATTCCAAAACCTCGAGAGACTTTGTGAGATTTGCTGTGTTCACATTCTGGACTCTAGTTATATATTTTTTCTTTTAAAGGTCCCATGAAATTAAAATGAAGTTTTTCAGATGTTAGTATCAGTATTGTTAGTTTTTAAGAAATCTGTAAACCAGTGTGCTCCAAAAACAGTGACAAAATTAGCATTTAGAAGATATAAAGGCTGATACAAACATGTAAAGCTTGCAGTTTGTCTGCCTAAATGGATCAATGGTTTTATTCATGTCACCTCAGACTTCAGTCTCTCATCAAATTATGACCAATCAAATGCTCTCTATCTGACTAGCCCCGTCCCTTCCAAGACGCTTCTCATTTGATGCATTGGCATATTCATTCATTCATTTGATGCACTGGGAGATCGATGATAAAACAAAACGCTATTGGCTGTTTTCAGGGGAGGAGCAACACTATGTCCCACCCTCTCTTTGTGTTTTGGTTGCGATTATATCAAACATTAAATAAAAATGCATATTTTAAAGCACTTCACGGGACTTTTTTTCTTAACCACAGCAGGTTAACTATGTTTATATATTATAACTTTAACTGTTATTAGGTTAATTAATTAAAGTTATTAGTAACTAATAAAGTTATGGCAACTAACAACCTTAACTTTTCCCAATTTGATTGTAATGTAATAATGTGCAACTTTTGTAAAGTTGCTTTGAAACAATAATTACTGTAAAAAAGCGCTAAACAAATACACTTGAATTGAATTGAATAGTTGAAAATCTGTTGGTGTTTGATATCTTGTCTTTATCACATTGTGGTACACCACACACTATAGGAGAAAAGCAAACCAATTTTGTGGTCTCTGACATTTTGAAAATCTTATGAGATTTAAAAAGTCTTTTAGTTTGTACCCAGGACTTTTCATTCTACTCATGTCAAGATGTTGAATCTCAAGAACTGTCATAACAATAATAAGTAAACCTACTGTATAAAAGCAGCACTATTTCCAGAATGCTTCCTCGCCACTGACAGATTTTCTCTAATTGACTGTAGTTTTCCGTCAATCCATGTTTTCTTTGGGGAAATGTCAAACCCACAAAGACAAATATGGCTGCATTCGAAATCGCACACTTGCCTTCTATATAGTGGGTGAAAAAGAATGTGACACATTATAACAGCATATGACTACACTCAACAAATTACTTTTGCTGCTTCTTCAAACTACTTATTTAAAATGAATTGAAACAACCATTTGTTTGAATTTTTTGGGACAACTTAATTGTTTTGCCTTCAGTCTACTAAAATTAGTAAAAAAAGATTAAGTTAACTTAATTGAGGGGACTGCACAGGGGTTCAGTGGTTAGTACTGTTGCCTAACAGCAAGAAAGTTGCTGATTCAATTCCCGGTGTTTTCAACTTGTTGGTGTGGGTTTCCTCCGGGTGCTCCGGTTTCCCCCACAGCCCAAAGACATACGATATAGATTAATTGGGTAAACAAAATTGGCTCTAGTAGTGTATGAGTGTATGTATACCAGTACTGGGTTGCGTAAAAAAATGCCAGAATATTCAATTCAATTCAATTCACCTTTATTTGTATAGCGCTTATACAATGTAGATTGTGTCAAAGCAGCTTCACATAAAAGGTCACAGTAAATAGGAACAGTGTAGTTCAGTTTGTAGTGTTTAAGTTCAGTTCAGTTTAGCTCAGTTCAGTGTGGTTTAATAATCACTACTGAGAGTCCAAATATTGAAGGGCAAATCCAACGATGCGCAGCTCTACAGATCCCGAACCATGCAAGCCAGTGGCGACAGCGGAGAGGGAAAAAAAAACTTCACTAAAGGCGGAAGTGAAGAAAAAAAACCTTGAGAGAAACCAGGCTCAGTTGGGCACGATCATTTTAATTTCTCCGCTGGCCAAACGTCTTGTGCAGAGCTGCAGTCTCAGTGGCGGAGGCTGGAAGCTGGCCTCAGTGAAGACTCGTCTGTCTCTGGAGCGTCACAGGAATCAGTCTCATGTTCTCCACTCTTCCATGACCATCACAGTAGCTGCTCAGGATTCGGCCAGCTCCAGGATATGGAAACCTTGGGATCATCTCGTCGTTGGTCTTGGATCGAATCAGTGACTCTGCATAGTCTGAGGGCCTCGGGAAGAGTATCCCCAGGTGGAAATGGAGAATAAAGAAAATAATTAGCGTAGCTGATGTTCACAGTGTATATAAGCAAGATGCATAACCTGTGTGGAAGCCCCCTAAGTGGTGCACTAAGTGTATGCTTTACTGAACAGATAGGTCTTTAATCTAGTTTTGAATTGGGAGAGTGTGTCTGAGCCTCGGACGTTATCAGGAAGGCTATTCCAGAGTTTAGGAGCTATAAATGAGAAGGCTCGACCTCCTTTACTCGACTTTGCTATTCTAGGTACTACCAGAAGCCCTGAGTTTTCAGACCGTAAAGAGCGAGTTGGATAGTAGGCAGTTCATTCCACTGAGGTTGAAGGATAATGCATAAATGAATAACTTAATTTATTTGTGTTGGGACAATATGAAGGGTTTATGTGGAAGCCAGCATTTCATACAGTGTGTGCAAGCGTTGGCAGTGTTGATGTCCATGTATTCAATCTACGGTTTTGACTATCATTCTTAATTTAATTTAGACACTGACAGCTTTTTTATCAGCTTTTTGTTTAAATTCTTACTTATATCACTTTCCCACTTTTTAGTATTAATTAAAAAAGGAATGCATTAAGCTAATATTTCTCTCTTTTTGCTTCATTTTGTTTTGCTCTTGCAACTGTAGCTTTTGATTAAGATCAGTTTTAATTTGACACATTTTCTTCTCCTTTTTTCTCTTATGATCCATGCTTCTTTCATTGATTTTATGTAATTTTTATGTGCTATATAAGTAAATTTAGACTTTCTTTCTTTCTTTTTTATTTATGGAGTGGACACTCTGTGGCATAATGTTTTACAATTGAATGAGGTTGAGCACCCTCATGGGCAATCATTGAACAAGTCACCATTATCTAAAAGACTTGGGGATCTGCAAAGGAGAATTTTGCATGGTGCTGTTGCAGTTAATGCTTTTGTTTCAATTTTAAATCATTGGACACGTCTACCCTTTCTGCTCGCAGAGAGAAAGTGTTTTTCATACATTTACACAATGTTTCATACTTGAGCCTTCGTTTACTGTTTTACAAAATGATTTTGTGTCTTTTGGAGAAACCTTTTCCACTTTTACTTTTTCCACGTGTTTTTTTAAAGCTATGAATGATCTTCCTCTTTATGATTTGATGTGGTCTTGCAGCGGCGCTCTGTGTAAGGTTTATGAAAATGAGTTGATTTTTGATCCCAAAAATTTTTGCTCCTTTTTTGTGAGTCGATTGTTTACATATTGTATTAACATTTTTGTAATAAAGTTTTGTGAAAATCAATTTCTTTCTTTCTTACTTTCTTCTTCCCTTCTTCCTTCCTTCCTTCCTTCCTTCCTTCCTTTCTTTCTTTTTCTTTCTTTCTTTCTTTTTCTTTCTATCTTTCTTCCTTTCTTTCTTTCTTCCTTTCTTTCCTTTCTTCTTTCCTTCCTTCCTTCCTTCCTTCCTTCCTTCCTTCCTTCCTTCCTTCCTTCCTTCCTTCCTTTCTTCCTTCCTTTCTTTATTAAATTAGTTAATGATTCATTTATAAATATGTTCAGAAAAAACATTGTAAATGTCAACTTTTTAATTTTTTGTAAGGATAAGCTAAAATGTAAACGTAACGCCTGGCTCTCACTCCAAAGAGTTCAATTTTAGAGAATTTTGTTTCCTATGGTCTGAGAGTCCTTCAGATACCTTTTGGCTAATTCCAGGCGGGCAGTGGTTTCCATCTGGCCACTCTACCATACAGGCCTGCTTGGTGGATTGCTGCACAGATGGTTGTCCTTCTGTAAGGTTCTACTCTCTCCACAGAAGATTGCTGGAGCTTAGACAGAGTGACCATCGGGTTATTGATCACCTCCATGACAAAGGCTCTTCTCTCATGATCACTCAACTTTGATAGCCGGCCAGCTAGGAAGAGTCCAGGTGGTTCCAAACATCTTCCACTTATGGATGATGGAGGCCACTGTGCTCATTGGAACTTTCAGAGCAGCAGAAATTTTTCTGTAATCTTCCCCAGACTTGTGCCTCGAGACAATCCTGTCTTGGAGGTCTACAGACAATTCCTTTGTCTTCATGCTTGGTTTGTGCTTTGACATGCACTGTCAACCCTGGGACCTTATATAGACAGTTGCCTTTTCAGATCATGTCCAATCATCTGAATTTACCACAGGTGAACTCCAATTTAGCTGCTGAAACATCTCAAGAATGATCAGTGGAAACAGAATGTACCTGAGCTCAATTTAGAGCTTCACAGCAAAGGCTGTGAATACTTATGTACATGTGATTTTTCAGGTTTTTTATCTTTAATAAATTTGCAACAATTCAAAAAAATCTTTTTTCACATTGTCAATATGGGGTATTGTGTGTAGAATTTTGAGGAAATAAATTAATTCATTCTATTTTGGAATAAGGCTGTAACATAAAAAAATTTGGAAAAAGAGAAGCGCTATCAATACTATATGGATGCACTGAATAGTACCAGAAAGAAAATAAAAATTAAGGGAATGTTAGTCACAACTAATTTTTTCTTTTTTTGTGAGTCGATTGTTTAAATATTGTATTAATATTTTTCTTTCTTTCTTTCTTTCTTTCTTTCTTCTTTCTTTCTTTCTTTCTTTCTTTCTTTCTTTCTTTCTTTCTTTCTTTCTTTCTTTCTTTCTTCTTTCTTTCTTTCTTTCTTTCTTCTTTCTTTCTTTCTTCTTTCTTTCCTTCTTCCTTTCTTTCCTTCCTTCCTTCTTCCTTCTTCCTTCCTTTCCTTTCTTCTTCTTTCTTTCTTTCTTTCTTTCTTCTTTCTTTCTTTCTTTCTTTCTTTCTTTTCTTTCTTTCTTTCTTTCTTTCTTTCTTTCTTTCTTTCTTTCTTTCTTTCTTTCTTTCTTTCTTTCTTTCTTTCTTTCTTTCTTTCTTTCTACTCAACATGAAAAAAACCTGACACGACTTCAACTCTCTACATCTGTTTTTATGACTATATAATAGCCGTATTTTTATTTTAGACGAATTGTCTTTAACCTCATCCATCCTGTCAGTCTGCCTTTGTTTCTCTTCCTCTTTCTGACTCTGTCCATTTATATTAGCATCTTCTTCACCCTCCCCCTCTCCTCTCTATCTCAGACAGCACTTCTTTTTTCTTTTTCTGTCATCGTTCTGTTCTTCACATTACATGCTTTACTCGGGCCTGCTTTTCTGTTCTGTCAGATTGATGTCAAGTGTATATTCAGTAGCTTAATGTGCTTATGATTGTGGATGGTTAAAAATTGTGCCCAAAGAGCAAAGCAAATGTAAATGTAAGTTCGACACTATGACGGGAGCCTGCAGGCACACACACACACATACACAAACACACACACTTATAGATCCTCACTTGCGGTCTGTCACTTGCTGTTCCTTTACCCCAAGGGTTTTGTGTGTGTGTGTGGTGGTTTGCCAACTGTACCAGCCTACAAACACACCCTCAACAGCACATCCATCCAAACACTCACTCACACACACTTAGAAAGAGAGAGAGAGAGAAATATCTGGCCTCGATACAGCTGTATAGAGAACACAGCAAGACATCAGCTCAAGCCTTGGGGCACGGCACTAAGAAATATTGCTCAAACACACTTTTTCCTCTTACACGTTCACTTAAGAGATCATACAGCTTTACGCGCTCACATACACACTCATACAGTGTATATTTTGTGGCACCCACATCTCTGCCCCATTGCGGAGAGCGATGGTGTGATGTTGGATGATGGGATGGGATAAAAGCTGGGCTCGGTGAACATGAACACACCAGGGAGAGGCTCGTGCAACAGAGAGAGAGAGAGCGAACGGTTGTTTTGAAGCTCCAAATGTCGCCTTTTTCTTCCTCTTCAATTATTTATCTCGGCCTGTCGCTTCGGTTTTTCCTCTCCTGTGGAATAATAGGCCAATTAAAGGCTGTGATCGCCACAGTGAGTGACGTGAAGACGGCCTCAGATCAAGGCTGGACTGTACTCATGCAGAACACTCTTGCGCTGCAGTGACTGGCTTATAGTAGCTTAAGTTCAGATGCAGTGTGGAGGTTTTATTTGGGCAATTCCTGCGGGGTTTAGAAGTGTGTGACTGGTATTGGGTAGTTGAGAGTGCAGAGAGGTTCACGCAGTGGGACTTCATGTACATCTAGAAGTACAGTTGAAGTCCGAATTATTAGCCCCCTTTGATTTTTTTTTTTTTTGTTTTTAAAATATTTCCCAAATTATGTTTAACAGAGCAAGGAAATTTTCACAGTATATCTGATAATATTTTTTCTTCTGGAGAAAGTCTTATTTGTTTTATTTTGCCTAGAATAAAAGTAGTTTGTAATTTTTTAAATAACATTTTAAGGCCAAAATTATTAACCTATTTATTTACATTTTTTATATTTTCTTTACTTATATTTAGCTATATTTTTTACAAAACAAAACATCATTATACACTAACTTGCCTAATTACCCTAATCTGCCTAGTTAACCTAATTAACCTAGTTAAGCCTTTAAATGTCACTTTAAGCTGTATAGAAGTATCTTAAAAATATCTAGTCAAATATTATTTACTGTCATCATGGCAAAGATAAAATAAATCAGTTATTAGAAATGAGGTATTAAAACTATTATGTTTAAAAATGTGTTAAAAAATCTTTTTTCCATTAAACAGAAATTAGGGGAAAAAAACAAGAGGTTTAAAAATTCAGGGGGCTAATAATTCTAACTTCAACTGTAGGTATAGCAGGATTTGGAATTACTATATACAGGTTTCATAATTATAATATGAACTTTTGTAAATCTAAAAGACTTGAATTTGTCACATCTGTCTAACACGGATTGTAAATATGTGTTTCGTTCTTTGTGAAAATGCAAAAATGTACTTCAAGTTCTTGTGAAATTAAATTAGTTTTTTAGATGTTAATATCAGTATGTTAGTTTTAAGGCTATATATTTATATATACATAATCTAGTGTGCTACAAAAGAGTGACAAAATTAGAAGACATAAACCTGATATAAATATCCAAAGCTTGTAGTTTGTCACTTCCGCCTAAATGGATCAACATTTTTTTTTCAGGTCACCTCATACCTCAGTTTCTCATCAAATGTTGACCAATCAAATGCTCTCTAATATCGGACATGTCCAGCCCACAAGACACTTCTCGTTTGCTTTTCATTTGATGCGCTTGATCTAAAACACTCTCACTGGCAGAGCTGTGATATCCGCCCTCCCTTCATGTTACAGTTGAGATTACGTCAAACATAATGTTTGATGTAAAAATGCACATTAAAAAAATGCACATTATTGATGAATAAAAGATTATTTTTGTGCAGTTATTTGAACAACACCAAATAAATACCAACTTAACAATGTCTATGATTTGTAATGGAATATGATTTCCTCACCTATCTACCTCCATGTGGACAACTTTTCCATTGTGGTCAGTATGCTCAGTAGCTCACTTTGTACAGTGTTGTACTTGTGATGTAGAGTGCTTAAGTTTGAGTTCACTGAAGCACAGTTCCACAAAAGAAATAAAAGCAAAATCAGTAAAAAGTAAAATCAGTAAAACTATGCAGTCGCATGGCACTTTTCTCTTGCATTTGCTTTTAAAAACACTTGGTTTTTGGTTGGGGGATTGGGGGATGTGGTTCTACGTAGATTGCTAGGCGACCATCAAAGTTTTCTCAGAGGCTGACAAATATTTGAGAATAAAAAGAAATAGCAAAAGGTTTCACAAATTTTTATTTTTTAAATGACACACTATAAACATTGTCATACATTTACAGTTTTAGCATTAAACTCATGTATACTGTAAGAGAAGTTCTCATAAGCATTAGCATTGATTTAATGTCCCAGAAATACACAGTCAAGGCTTCAAGGCCTCAAAATATTACTTCTTTAATCTTATTTTAATATTGTGATGTCGTTAGGCTATGTTGTTATTCTTTTTCTTGTTTTTCCTTTATTTATTTATTTATTTATTTATTTATTTATTTATTTATTTGTTTATTCATTTATAGTGTTGTCAAAACAAAACCAACACTAGTTAAAAACAATAATGATGTATATCTGTATTTCTTTATTTAAATTAACCTATTACATATCATTCATAATCTTTATTTAAGCAACACTCTGCATTAACCTCCAGTTAAGCTTTATCAACAGTATATTGGCATGTAATGCACTTACAGTCAAAGTGGAGCGTTTGTTTGCCAATAGAAGCAGAAGCCATTATAATTGCATAACTCACGATACATTGTTTACGGCTGCAGTTGCTCCATAGTAGCTTACCTTGTATTTAACCTAGAATAATCCTTTAATGTGCTAATCCGGTCACATTAGATCTTTAAATATAAAAAACTAACACGGATTATAGGTGCACCGCTCAGGGTAATGAGCTTTGTCTCCTCTAAGAAGAATCTCTGAGTTGCACTACTGCTGCATTATGATAGCAGACGCAGGGTGAAGACTGGTAATGTGATACTGGGCGCTTAAGGAGAAGAAAGTCGGCGGTGCTAGAATAACCTGTGGAGAGGCAGTGACTATGGGGGATTTCACTGCAGTCTGGCCGGATGTGATGCGAGAGACTGATGTAAACCACATCCAGAGGTATAGAGGAGATCACAGAGAAGATACTGTATGGTGTGATTTGGTATCTCCTTTCAGATTCCTGTTTATCTGTAGAGTGGGACATAAAGCTGAGAGGAAGCTGTTGTTGTTAAAGTTTTCAGGTGATAAGCAAAAGATTTAAAGCCCACGAGGGGGATCATCGTACCTGTGAGCGAGATTTCTCTAGGGAATAAATGTTTCCTAAAGAAAGTTTTCATGCTCCGGGGAGTTTTTCATCTCAGATAGCTGAACAAGCTGCAGAAGTTTGACAGAGTACTTTGTTTAAAAATGTTACAGATTCAGTTAAAAATGATACCGTTTGTATTGTGCTTTTATTGTGGAAAATTCAGATTTGTTTTTTTTTCCTCTCTGTCTAATTAAGACATCTACAAAAAAATCATAATCAGTTTTTTTTTTTACTTTTTTTAACAGTATGTGCTCTTGTTGTCCAAAATACCTGAAATTCACTGTAAAATGTAATAAATTGACCTTAAAAATTTTACAGCAATCTGTTTTCTACATTTTTCTAAGTACTGTATTACTTTTATGTGAGCATAACTTAAAACAGTTTATATTTACAACTTCTTAAAAGTAGACTTCAGTACCGTTGACTCAAAATAATTAGTTGTTAACTTCTTATTAGTGTTCACATTACTAGGAAAATATTAGGAAACCGATTGGCTTAAAGTTATCAAGTAAGCTGAACTAAAACATTTAAATAAAGACAAAAACCAATACCTTACTTACTCACTTCCAGGGCCATTTATATCGAAGTTGATAATTAGCCGCACCATGTTGGTCTTCCGTAACATCTTAATTTTTACGAGGTGGGTTGTTAGCCCAACACTCTTCCCCCAACCTGGAGGACTAGGACATACACACATATTTAGCTTACCTAATTCACATGTCTTGTCGGGGAAACTGGAGCTCCCGGCGGAAACCCACTCGAACACGGGGGGAACATGCAAACTCCACACAGAAACGCCAACTGACCCAACCGGGGCTCAAACCAGGGACCTTCTTGCTGTGAGGCGACAGCACTACCCACTGTGCCACCGTGCTGCCCTAAAAACCAATACCTACACTTATAAAACATTTTTTTTTGTAATATATAGCATCCGCATACTGCAAAAAACAATATAACACTTTATAACAGGTCATTTTAACCAAGGTTTAATGAAGTAATAATAATAATAATAATAATAAATAATATTTATATAACATTATTTCTTTATTATATAAATAATATTGTGTTTATTATTATTCTATACATATTTTATATAATTTAATCATATAAATATGATTACATTTATTACTATTAATATGTTATAATATTTTAATATATTTTTAAATTGTGAACATCAAAAAATTGAAAAAGCTCTCATATTTATTATGATTATGTCTGATTATGCTGAAGTTTTAATTCTTCCACTTGTTCCATCGTTCTCTTTCTCTATCATTTAACATACTTTTGACACATGATCACTCAAAAGTTGTAAATGCATATTATTGTAAGTCAAGATTACTTTAATCTATTTAGTTTAACAACATGATAGACTGCGGCACTTGGACTGCAGCTCTGCACAAAACGTTTGGCCAGTGGAGAAATGGTCGTGCCCATCTGAGCCTGGTTCTCTCAAGGTTTTTTTGTTTTTTTTCTCTTCACGTTCGCCAATTGGTGAAGGTTTTTCCTCGCCGCTGTCGCCACTAGCTTACATGGTTCGGGATCTGTTGAGCTGCGCATCGATGGATTTGCTCTTTCAGTGTTTGAACCCTCAGTAGTGATTATTAAACCACACTGAACTGAGCTAAACTGAACAGAGCTTAAACTTTGAAAACTGAACTACACTATTTCAATTTACTACGATCTTTTATGTGAAGCTGCTTTGACACAATCTACATTGTAAAAGTGCTATACAAATAAAGGTGAATTGAATTGAATTGAATTGAATAATGTGCTAAAAAGTTGGCATTACTTGTTTTAATATTCTAAGGTGAACAAACTTATTCATAATAAGTTAACTGCACTTCATTTTATTAGTGAGAACAGCTATTTACACTGCTTTTACAGTGTTGCCCTTTAAACAGATTAATGTACTTGAGATTCCAAATATACATGGTAAAATTATTGTGAATTTATGATTTATAGTTCCAGTAAAATGTCATTTCTGTTTTATTCTGATGACATTTACTTTCAAATTTAGATAAAAAACATTAACATTATAGGATCAATAAAACTGTTTTTTTGTTTTATTCTGATGACATTTCTTCCCAGCTTAAATATGTTGACATTTAAAAGATGTTTTTGCACAAAATTAAAAAGGAAAAGGCTAACAAGGCAAGGCAAGGCAAGGCAAGTTTATTTATATAGCACATTTCATACAGAAATTTGTTTTTAAAACTTGGAAAAAATGTTAATAGAAAATGTTTTTATTATTTCTTTTGCCCTAGCTATATTGTCGCCTTAGAATTATAAGGTTCTATCTGACTTTTTTTTTTTTTTTTTTGAGTTATTCACATATTCTTATTAAATGACAACTTATTTACATTATGTGATGTTTTTTGACATTTTAAGACTTTTTATTTAAAAAACAAAAAAGGTTTTATCTACAAAGTCGAACTCTAGCTTGGCTTTGTAAGGTTCTTACTGTGAGCCAATCAGTATTTTGAATGCATGCATGAGGACCAATCAGGATCAGCGTTCATTGTCATTGTACCAGACTGCTCTGTTGACAGCAGGACTAAACAATGCTGCACCACACAAAATTGAGAAGAAACCTGAAACTGAAAAGGTGTGTGTAAATGTGATGATTTAGAAGCATTTTTGACATTGATATAAAATGTAAAACATTATTGGAAAAGAAACAGTTATTAAAAAAAGGAAATATACTGTATAAATGTGAAATATTTTTATTTGTGTATATTTAGTCAGTGAAAGATTTTTCAATGTTTATTAAACTCATTTGGTCATAGTCTGTTTTCTTTTAATGTCTTTAAATTAGATATTAATCCTTTGAAGGGCAAATACCTAATTTAATTCATGGAGCATATAATTCAATAATTCATATGAAGCACATAATTCAATAAAATAGCCATATTAATTACATAAAAATTAACATATGCACAAGACAAAACATTTAGCACAGCCTTGTTTGCTTAATTTGAACGAAAAAATATTCATCCTAAAACAATAAACAAAATGTTATAGAAAGCAAAACTGTAACTCAAACATCAACATATTGTTACAACACCAGTTTATATATATATTTTTTATTAAATTAGTAAGCAGACTGATTGTATTTCTTGAAAAGTAATGCTTCAATTGATGATCTGCCAGATAGAACCTTAAAATTCCAAGCAGAAAATGACTTTTTAGAATTGGAAGGTTCTTTTTGCATTTGCCCTGTTTTTTTTTTACCCTACCTTGCAAATTTAAGAGAATTTTGATAATTTACATTTAGAGTACATTTAGGGTCTCTGTCATGTTAATGTATGAATGAGAACTGTTACACATATTGTTTACTATATGGAATGCAAAAACTTTGAAACTCAATATCTCAAAATCATTTAGAACGCAAATAGAACCTTATAATTCCAAAGGTGACAATATATGTAGTGAATTCAATTTTAAAGCAGAACTTGAAGTACTGTTTGTTTGTTTGTTTTTTTAATCTACATATCTCAACATTTTTAAACAAATTCACGTTGCCTTGAAATTCTAGCTCATAGCAAAAAAAAATTAAAGTCTTGTACTGTAGCAAGCAAATACTGCATCAAATGTGTCTTTAATCCATGTTTATTTTGCTACTGAAGTAAATGAATGAATAAGTAATAACTAAATAATCAGCACATCAATAAATCCATCTGTCGTAATCAATTCCCTCAACCTCATGGGAACAAATGATGATGTAGTGGCTTAAAAGTGGTTAAATCCATCATATATTCAGATGGATCTCAACCTGTATCAGTCTGATAAATATGAAAGGCTCCTGGTGTAGAAAATAATATGATGAGAACAGAATGTGATGGCGAGCGATCCAGCTGTTGAAATCTGTTCCCTCACCCCCATGGAGAGACATGATGGTGTAGTGGCTTAGATGTTGTTTTCAGACTTGTATCGGCATGGATCTTAACCAGCATCTGTTTGGTATGAGTTAGAATGTTCTTAAAGGAAACATGAGGGAAGATGATTCGAATGACACAAATGTATATACGTAGGTTTGTGCTTAAAGGTGCCGTAGAGTGCATTGACTGAATATGTTAAATTGTTTTCTGGTATCTACAAAGTAGATATATGGCTTAGGTAAGTTAAAAAATTCTACAGAAATGGCATTATATGCTCATTTATAACCACAGGACTGAGATAGATTTTTAGAATGAAAAGCTCGTATTTGACCATAATTGAAGTGATTGTAAATAATAATGAACTCTTGTCTGACTTTGTTTAAATGTGCATTGAACACTTATGCACATGTCTGTTGCCTCATTACAAACACATGCAGCAAGTTTCACAATATACACGTTAAATTAACAAAAGATACATTTAAACAGACCTTACGCCTCTTTGGAGTAGCGCTGAATACATTCATAATTTGTATAATTTGCTTCTCAAAACTGCTCCCTGCTTCTCCCATTTTCAATGTAAGAGTCCCATACATAGTATGTTTAATACAAGTTTTGATAAACAAGGAAAAACTATCATTGTTGTATCTGTAATGTGTATCTCATTAGGAAACTTTGAGGCCGACCAAATACAGCCTTTAATGACCATATTAATGATCATGTGTGGAGTCTGTATGTTGTTTTGATTGGGCTGTTTTTCCACCATGATTTTACACTATTTGCTTGAGAGCGAGGATGTTATTGGCTCACAGTATGCCATTTCCATATACTCAAATCTTTTCCACTGAGGGGTATGATTCAGTACAATGTGCTTTTTAGTCTGTTTTCACTTTGCTGGCAGCTAGCTCTCTGCAACTCTCACATGGTTGCCCACTGAAGCTAAGCAGGGCTGTGCCCGGTCAGTACCTGGATGGGAGACCACATGGGAAAGCTAGGTTGCTGCTGGAAGTGATGTTAGTGAGGCCAACAGAGGGGCGCTCAACCTGCGGTCTGTGTGGGCCCTAACGCCCCACTTTCGGATGAGACGTAAAACAGAGGTCCTGGCTCTCTGTGGTTGTTAAAAATTCCAGGATGTCCTTCTAATGATACGGCATCCTGGCCAAATTTGCCCACAGGCCTCTGTCCATCATGGCCTCTTAACCATCCCCTGTATCATAATATGGCCCGTTTCCACTGAGTGGTACAGTATGGTTAGATTTGGTACGCTTTTATGGCCGTTTCCACTGTCATAAGGCGTACCGTACCGAACCGAACCATACCATTTTTTCGGCACCCTTTCGAAAGGGTAACAAACATGAGAAAGGGTACCAAAAGGCGGAGCTAGACGCACAGCTTAACGCTATTGGTTTACAGAGATACGTCATTCGCTTACGCAACAAGCCAGAATGAAAACAAAAACCTGTCATGTTTGAAATACACAGCGAGAGATTACAGCGGAATGATATATACATATAATAATGAGCAATGGTTGACCCGGGCTCAAACAAACCTTTGAAGTGAAGCATTCAGTTTTTCCTCTTACAAAGTCTGCCACGATAATAGCAAATGCGCCAGGGCGCGATGCAAGTGACTCTTAAAGGGAATGGGAGATAAGACTCTGATTAGTTTAATGCATGTTATGCTCAAAACACACCCATAACTCATAAGAGAACAAGCACAACCCTGTTAGACCATGCGCAAACCATATTTTTCTGTCCTAAAAATAGCAAAAGCGGATGTGGACACGCCCTTAATGCTATTGCGCCATGTGCTTTAGACTTTGCGCCTAGATTGTTAAAATAGAGCCCATAGTCTTAAATCTTACACAGTATTGTTTCTAAAATAAATTTGTATATTTTATAGATAACTGTAGACAAGACAAAAGTAATTAAGAGCAGTGTTTGTTTATAATGCAAATAACCAAGTAACCCTTCAGTCTCAAGCTTTCCTCCCCTCCCCTCTGTCGTTTTCTTTCTATCTCTCTTTTATTTCCTCTCTTGTTCTCTCACTCCAGGCTTTACTTACAGAGCTGCTTTGATTTCGTGACTTTTAATCATCAGTAAATCTGGAGCACGCAGTATCTCAGGCCTGATCCGGCTGTCCTTCTATCCTCTTTTTCACTCCTTATTCCTCTCATCTCTTTGCCTCTTAAGTTCAGTATGGTAAAGACGTGGACCTGCCGCAGGAGTAGATCCACGCTCTGCCTCTCCACTGCAAAGGCTGACAGCCAAAAATGGGTCTGTCTTAAGCAATGATACCTGCACGCCGGCAAGGCGGTGTGATGTGTGTGAGAAGAGATGTACAGAGGCATGTTTGGAGCAATCTGCTTCTTTTTTTCAGTCTCCTGGGCACAGAGCTGATGTGTCCCCAACACCCTTTGAATTATGGGTCGTGTTTGAAGTGTCAAGCCAGATCCCTGACATCGTATGATTAATATAAACCCTCTCCCTTCTGCACACACAAACCCTCTACTCCTTTCGTCACACACACACACACACATATCCTCATATCTCTCATTCTTTGAAGTCTCTACTGAGAGGTGGTGGATGATTTTGAGGGCAAGTGTTGAACCTGTCTGATCTTCTCAGGCTCGATTGGACAATAAAAGACATGGACTGCAGTCATTCCGTCTACTTTCTAAAACTTGACATCAGTTTTTGCAGGATGAAAGTGTTTTTTTGTGCCATAAGGCTGTGACACCACCAAGCTGATGGTCACCTGTTGACTTGTTTTACATAGACTGACAGCAGAAGGTCTAGACTTCCTCGCAGGTTTTATTGGCTTTAAATGTAATGCAGTCGTGTAAAACAACTGATCACTTTTTTTCTGTGAAAAAGTGGATGTCTCTTCAATATCAGATCAATGTGCAACCAATAAATCGTTAGTAACTAAAAGTATGCTGTGAACTTTACATTTGGAAAATCCAGGGTTTAGTTGATCCTAATAAGCATTCATCATGTCACCGGGTGGTGGGTCCTCGGTTATGGAACACTTTTCCCCTTGAGATTAGAATGGCTCCATCACTATTGATTTTTAAATCACTCCTAAAAACGTACCTGTTTATCTTGGCTTTTTAATATTATTTTAATAGTCCTTTCTACTGTTTCATTTTTAAATTTATTCAGTCATTTCTCTTGGCTTATTTTTAGGTTTTATATTCTGTCATTTTTTTTGTTTGTTTTTTTACTTTGACTTATTTACATCACTTTGGTCAGTCTTGTCACATGTTTTTTAAATGTGCTCTATAAATAAATGAACTTGAACTTGATTGTAAACAAAATGTCTTTTTTCCATGAAGTGGTTTGGCACTATGGCAATAGTGTTAAAGGTGTACTTAGATGCTCATCCCAGCCCTCTCTGAGGCTTTATCAGGAATAGCTGGTAGCGATCATATCTGAGGTAGCAAAACCAGCACACCACACACACAGCGCTAAGCTAAGCCTCACTCTACTGCTGACTCTTGTCTGTATGACTGACATAATGGAGTATTTAAAGCCGTTTTCTACATGATGGTGGCAAAATCTGAACTGCATAGGGTGCATTTAATTGTTGCAAATAATTTGTCATTGCTTGACATTGCAGCCCACCATTATCAATAAAGTGTATTTAAAGGTGCAGTATGCAAGTTTGACACCCTGTGGTTGGACTAGGTATTGCACACCTGGTTCAAACATTCGCAAGCGCAGGTTGCCAAATTGACAACATCAACAGAAGTGTGCCGTGCTATCGAGCCTAAAGGCTGATTTAAGTCGTGTTCTCAATAAAAGCAACAGCACGCGATAGAGGGAATATTTTGCATGCAGTTTTTGTACTTACCAACACCTGAAATTTATATTTTAGAAACGGCTTCTATTTTTTGCAGCTGAACAACAGGATAAACTGACAATGTTTACCTCTGGTACACCTCATGTGCTTTATTCAGTGTTAAATGGTATTAATGTGAGTTTGAATGCCATTTCACATGACATTTATTGTCACACTACTGAAAGCAGCAGCAGAAAGTTCACTTCAGATCTTGAAAATCAAATAAACTGTTTGAAAACTTTAGAACTTTGAAAAACCAACACATATCAATGATTCAGCATGTACATTTAATAATGTTTAAGAGGTTTAATATGTATTAATTAGATTATAAACCTTACCATTTTGTTGGAGTGCAGTAAGTGCACTATTTTGTGCTTCTGAATGGCTGTATTTAAATTTCTGTGATGATGTCTGGTGCAAAAGCCAAATTGCTTCTCACTGCAAATCTCATCACGTAGCGTGTTGTTAAGACACGCGGTTACAGTGTAACCTGCTCACCTAATGTTTACGTTCTTAATATTTATATTATTTGCTAAATAATAACCTTATGTGGAACTCTGATTCTAGGTCTCCTTTTTGAGTCTGCTACGGTCCACCGGAGATCGCATTTCACTCATGGACACATACTTTGTGAGCCTTCCTGACTGAATGAATGAAATACGCGAAAGACAGCAATTCGGGCACATAACACACATACTCAAAGCAGAATAACTGACTTCAGCATTGTTTTTCAGATAAACAAGAATGTTCACTTGGCATGTTTCTTAAATATCTGCAAACATATTATGGTAATTTTATGCGTTAGAAGAGTCAAAACCGTACATACAGCTCCTGTAAACAAACATTTACAATATACATATGAAACATGACACTGCTGGATCTAACAAATGCTCAGCCTCTGCACATGAGAGGATGATGATCTGATTCTAAATACCAGTGAACTGAAGCTGGATTGTTAAAATGTTAACAATAACTAACAAAACAATCAAGATATACTCAGACAATTTATAACAATAAATTGATAATATAACAATACCTGCATGTTTTCTTTCAAACTTTTCTGAGCTGGCAGACACAGCAGAAACCTAACTAAACTCCAAAAAGTGAAACTTTTATCCAATGTCACCATTAATACATATGATTGAAATGTCTCCAAGCTGTATAATTAAACAATTAAGATGATTAAAAATATTAAAGTGTTTCCCATTTTGAGTGCATTGACCAATGTGCATCAGGAGTGACTTCTGAGGCTGAGACCATAGACCCTTTTTTACATTTCCAGGTTTCTCAGTAGCGGAAGACGTCATGGTTGGGTAAACTTAGAGCACAGTGAATAGGAGAGCACAACAAATATTTTTTTACAATCCTATTTGCTAAAATAATAAATAGAAACTCCACTATGGTGTTATCAAGACTTTCAGAAAAACAAAAAAAATAGTGTGAGACTGAAAACCGCAGCCAGAGGAGAGAATAATGTGAAATTTACTCTCAGCCCCATAGACGCTGCATTAGAAATACTTGACATAAGTGGTCATTTGTTTTGTGTAATTTGATGCAAAGATGATATAATACATGCATAAATGGAAAAAAAGTTCATAGGTTTAAAAAAAAAATCTAAATATTAAAAACTTTCAAGGACTTAAGATTATGATGACCGTTAAACGCGTCATAGCAGGCTTGTGGAAAGGGTCCATTGAATGTCTGTTGAGTTTTTGTGGTGTGTTTAAGCCTGACACCACTAGTTAAACCTCGCTGACCATTTTTTGTATTGTGGAGCATGTTTAGTTTAGCATCGGGCAATAAGTGAGACAGATCACTCTGATTGCCTTCTCAGCTTAGTATAGTGGACAAAAGAAAAAGGAAAGCAGCTAAGAAATTGTACCTGCAATTTTACCTGAGCCATTCCAATACACTAATATACTTATAATGAAATGGTAATGTAGTAAGTGATGATTAGTAAGTGATGATTATGTTCAAATAAGGCAGTGCTACTAACTTGAGTCCTAGTTTAATTTCTTTTTAAGTTCTGAATATATACTACTTCCACATGCTAGACAGTTATTTCCTCACACATAGATTCAGAACACACACTCAATTTGATCTTGACAATAGCTGTTTGACCCAAATGCATGCACCGCAAGATGACACAAATGTCAGCTTTTGTCACCTCTAGATCTTTGGTGTCATCGTGGTGCATCGCGTCCTGCGATTTTATAGGTGGCCTTCTCATTCAGACCATCTGATCTCTGACCGTTTACTCCAATGATCTTGTAGGAGACAAACCTAACTTCACTTTGCCCAATCTTCTCGCACTTTTCCTCACAGAAAATGCTTGCTCAACAGGGCTCGGATCCAATAATGAATACTAATGTTGATATCATTATATGCTGGATGCCTTATTCTGTCTGCGCTCTAGAGCGGGGTGAGTAATGCACATCGTAGCTTAACTGCTGCATTCATTAGCATGCGATCGGCTGCGGTCCCCACCCATGCAATGTGTTAGGTAGTCTTTGATGTATTCTGATCTTTTCTTTAATTGGGGGGTCCCCCAATCTTTCATCCATCCATGCAAACTCGGTCAAGTCCAAACACCCCAGCGGGCTTTAATAATTAATATGGCTGTTTACGTGCCGATCTTTTGTGTCTGGTTCCTTTGATAGTAAAGCCTTTGATGAGAAGATGCTTTCTGGTTCCCAAACTGACTTTTGCTTCCTCTATCTGTCTCTCCAGTGTCATCTCTATTGCTTCGGGACCGTATTTATATAAGTTTCCTGTTATTGCGTTTTGAGGTCTCTAAAATGTCATCTCTCTATCAATGGTTGTGTCTTCGCTAACTCTGACAAAGCACAAGGAACTTCCTTTATACAAAACACCCGAACTCTTCAGCTGCCATACGAATCCACATATCCCTACACAAAGTCTTTATTAAGGAGAAATCTGGGATCTCCATCTCTCTGTTTCTTCTTCCTGGTGGGGTGCCATTAGTAATACATCGGAAGAAGGCCTTGAAGAATTGAAAGCGACAGGGCAGAAAAAGAAAAGACGAATGAAGGAGTGTGAACAAAACAGGGGGTCTAGAATGTGGGGGCTGCACTGAATTGGAGGAAGCATGAATCTTTTTGAGATGAATGACGAATTACATTGTAGAACAGACTTGAGAAGTGTATATGAATGTTTTACAGGCAGAAACGACAGTGATATGTATATTAATTGATATTTAGATCACACTTTTCAAATGACCCCTAAAATTTCCTAATAATATATTAATCTAAATGCATAACCCCACTGCTCCCTTTGAAGTTTTTTGAGACCATCTAGTGGGCCCTGTCCCGTTGGATGAGACGCTGTATTTTAGATGATGGGGAAGGGGGGATTGGTGTAAGAAAGGCCTAAATAAAGAATGCTAATGAGGAATTTAAATTATGAATGAGATTAAGAGGTTTCTCCAGACTTGACCGTGCTATTTTATAAACACACACACACACACGCACACACACACACACACACACACTCAAAATATAGTACAATCCCTCTTTTTATGTTTCTGTAATCCTCAGACATCACACAAATCCTTATTCCGTCCTCTCAGCTCCTACTCATCTGTCTGTAACACTGCTCGCCTCCTTCTGTACACTGCGAAATCCACAAACAAGAGCACTCATAGAAGAGCCCGGCATATTCATTTATTAAAAAGCTTTCTGAATATTTTTTTAACCCTGCAAAGCCTGACAAAAGAAATAATAGATCTTTTTTTCTGTGAGAAATATGGGTGAAACATTTGGGGGAAAAATCTTGAATGTGTCAATTAGTTTTGTACTGTACTTATGTAGAATTTTGGATGATAAATCATAATTTTTGGAAGCTGATAAATAAAATACAGGCACAGTTGATACATTTATATACATGTATCTATCCATAAGACTTTTCTACTTTCCAGTTCAAAAACAAAAGGCAAATACTGTCAGTGGATTGATTTCCTTTTAAACCATCATCTAAGCAAAACTAGATTTTTCTTTTCACAAAATCATTTATTTATTGATTGTGTAAAACTAGAGGTTGGGTGACAGTGGAGTTGAGGGTCCAAACGCAGTTTGTTACAGCTTAGTCTGGCAGGCAATGGTCACCAGGAATGAGGGTAGTCGAAAGCGTAGTCGTGGTCACAGGCAGAGGTTGGTGCAGGCGGCAAACAGGATAAACAAAGAACAAAACAAGGCTCAGGAAACACAGCAAGGCTGGACTAGGTTACGCTTCGTAGTTACAGGTAAACATACAAGAAGACTCAGTAATGTGTGTGTGAGAGGTGAATATATAGTCCATGTAATCAGTCTATGAATTTATTTCCAGCTGTGTGTGTGTGCAATCATGGAGAGAACTGGTACTGGTGTGTGTGTGAGGTGCATGGAGGGTTTGAAGTCCAGTTCCATGACAGATTTGTTGTTCTCCAGGGATCTGCAACTGCTAGATCGCTGGTGATTTTAATAAATTGTCAAAATCACCTAATGCCCACTCCCATAAACAAAGTGTCATAATTAAGTGTTCCTACACTCCTAAAATAGTTTTTGTATAAATCTGCATATGCATATTTTGTAATTAACATGAACTGCATTTGTTAGTATATATTAAAAGATTTGTTGTTAATATCTTTTTTTATTTGATTGTGTCATTCGCAATGCATCATGGGATTGTAGTTCTTTCCCGCATTAAAGCTGTTTAGGACAGCTATACCTTTGTAACTTTGTCACTCTGCCCACTATACCATAGTAAAGTGTATTATAATGTATTTTTTATAGTATTTACACCACTTTGTTAATGAATACTACAGCTGTACAACTATAGCTATAACTGGACTATAACTATACAACTATATTAAATCAATTGACTGTAACTGTGGTAACAATTAACCATAGTTTGTACTGTAATAAACTGGTGTGTTGTATAATACAATTGTAGAAAACCACAGTATTTGGTAAGTTGCTAATATTATAGTTGTTTTACTATACAGTAGCAACTATAGAATTAGCACAACAGATTAGTTCAAGTATTTTACTATTAGTATGGTTAAAAAGCTATATATATATATATATATATATATATATATATATATATATATATATATATATATATATACAGTTACTATAGTATTTTTATGTTGATGTGCAACTTTCAGATACTACTTTGCTACTACTGACAAAAAAAGCTATATAAGCTGTATTTACTATAAGTTACTATAGTATTTTATATGATAGTATTTTATATGAGTGTCCAACTTTCAGATACTACTTTGCTACTTCTGGTTAAATGCTTTATAAACAGTATAAGCTGTATTTACTATAAGTTACTATAGTGTTTTTATGTGGGTGTCCAACTTTGAGATACTACTTTGCTACTACTGGTTAAAAAATGCTATATAAACTTTATTTACTGTACTGTATTTACTATAAGTTACTATAGTATTTTATGTGGGTGTCCAACTTTCTTTTCAGGTTCCAACACTTCAACATGTTTTCTCTGCCGCCGTGCTTGCCGTCGCCACAGCAGTAGTAAATGTGCCTGCAGCTTTTGACAGCTGGGTGGCGCTTTAACTATAGACTTTGTCAGCTACAACATCAACACACAATTTTCAGTTTTGCCATTTCACAATACTAGATAGGACAGTACTGTATGTGTATCTTATGCAAAGGTGCTGTATTAAAGTCTATAAAAATATAGCCTATAAAAATAGCTTAACCTATAGACAGACTGTTTTGATGAGGTGTTTTCTTTTTATACTTCTGATGTATTTTAATATAGCTAATTTTGATGAATTAGTGATAAATTTTGACTGCGTTTCCCTTTGTGCTGTTATGCGCACATTATGTTTAACATGCATATGCAAGGTGACTGAAATTGAAATTAAAACGCAAAAGATACTGGGCCATTATTGGTTTCAAAAGTAAAAAAAAAAAAACAATTATAATTTGAAGGAGAACATTGACGTTTTGAAAACTGAACTGAACTGAAACTAAGTTATTAAAAATAATAATTTACGTTCTGTGGTAAAATTATTTTTATTATAATTTTAGTGATCTGCTTGAGGTAGGTCAATTTATTTTTATGCTTTCGATGAAGTAGCATTCAACTAAAGAGCCCTTTAGACCGTACTGTTTATCCATGTTTCACTGGCAATGTCTTTAAATAAATAATTATTTAGACCTATTTAATTATTCATTTATTATTTATGTGCAATAATAAGACATAAAATGAGAATGTAAAATTTAGTCAACAACAAAATCGTAAATAAAAAGTTTATTTACTAACTGTTTTAGTCCACTTTAAAATAACTAAAGCACTGTTTTATTTATTTATTTAATTTTTTATTTATTCATTTATTTATTTATTTATTTATTTATTTATTTATTTATTTATTTATTTGTGTATGTATGTTTGTACTTTCATTTCAGTTGTCTTTTATATGTTTAATTTTACTTTCCAAAATGAATCCTCGTCGTAATGGTCCTTTTGAAGTGTCACCCACTGTATATAAGCTGTATTTACTATAAGTTACTATAGTATTTTTATGCGGGTGTCTAACATTCAGATACTACTTTGCTTCAAATGAAAGTTGTATTAAAGTTGCATTGCATAATGCACAATTTATCAAAATAAAAGCAGAGTTGTGTGTCTTTTTAAGTAAAGTTCAAAAGACAAAACTGTGTCATGTTACGCTCCACAGGAACTGCTTCATGACTTATACAATGACTGCTATCCTTTTAGATTCACTTGAACAAGCTGTTCTCCAAGGAAGCCTAAACTATTATTTCTTTGAACACTGCCTTGCAGTTGCGCTTAATCTTTCACTTTATTGCGCTTTCAACCTGTCCTTTGTCTCTCAGGTTTTGGCAACATGGCGGATGTACCTCATGGCCCCCAAGATACCAACCAAGGTACAGTAGGCAATTACGCACCACCTGTCTGCTCCATCTCAAAGCACCGCGGTAATCTGATTTAGCATGACTTATACATCACCATGCTCATTTTCTTCTCAGGTGGAACAAACCTTCAACTTCCTGGAGATTCGGGCAATGAACACCCACCCAGAAAATCAGGTAGGAGAAGCATTTACAGGGCTCTGGTGTTTTAGCTTTTGTGTCCAGCTCCCCCCCCCCCCTCTCCATCATTTTGCTTCACTAAAGCGTGTTCTTTCCTTCACAGGTTGTCATAGAAACAGACAAGTCCACATATTCGCTGAGGCTGCAGTCTAACGAGCACCTGGATCAGATGATTAACCACATCAACTTTGCTCTCTCTCGGATCTTCAACAACTCCATATACACGTAAGTGTCCTGAGAACTTCAAAGATTTGCTGTGTTCAGACTTTGACTTAAAGAGATAGTTCACATATCCTTTACTTGTTTCAAGCCATTATGAGTTTTGTTATTCTGTTGTACCCATAAGAAGGCATTCTAGCTGGAAACCTGTAGCCATTGACTTCCATAGTATTTGTTTTTTCCATCTATGGAAGTCAGTGGTTACAGCTTTCTTTCAAAATATCTTTTTATCTTTTGTGTTCAACAGAATAACGAAAGTCACAAAGATTTGGAACCATTTGATGGTGTGTTCATTTTGGGGTGAACTATCTTTTAAACAGCATAACGGTTCACATTGCAGCTTATTCTGGTGAAGAAGCAACCACTCGCATGGAATTAAACTGCCTGACTGTCCCTTAGCTTTGTTTTATCACACTTCAAACTACTATAATATCACTGTAATAGACTGCTGTTAAGAAAATGAATGGTGTGGCTGTGAGGTATGGAAAATCCAAAGATAAGTGCTTCTATAATATAATATAATATAATATAATATAATATAATATAATATAATATAATATAATATAATATAATATAATATAATATAATATAATATAATATAATATAATATAATATAATATAATATAACAAAACATAACATAACAAAACAAAACAAAACAAAACAAAACATAATATAATATAATACAGTGTTTCTCACAAGTTTGAAATATACTTGCGGTGGTAGACAGATTAAAACACACCATTTATTTTTAACACAAATTGTTAACTACATGTGACAAACAAAACCTAGTTACATTTTAACAATAATTGTATTTATTATGAAACTGTTTCATTTCAATGGATTAAAGAAAGAAAAAAAAAAACCAAAACACTATTTATCTCACTTTTATGCCATTCAAGATCCATGTGCACCCACTGACAGGTGAGATCTCTTTTAAGTTCAAAGCAAACTTGAATGCCAAAAATGTTTAGATATGTACAAAATAGCATATGTAATATACTAGCATCATCAAATAAATAAAATAATCAGCAAATGAGACATAAATGACAGAAAAAATAATTCAAACCGACAATATCTCTAGAAAGTGAAAGCAAAAGTTTAATCCTGGATATTTTAGAAGAATTAGAAACCCGGGCTGGACAAAAAGGCACGCCTCTGTGGGTCTGCAGAGCATGTGATGCTGTCTGTGGGAGTGTCGACAGTGTGTTGATCCACTACTTAATCGATCGAGGATGTTTGGTTAAGCTGGGCAAATACAAAAAAGTGTAAAAGGATGTTAATAATAGTAGAAAAAAAGTGTCACTAAATATACTTGGGCGACTGTTAATAAACTAAAGTCTATGTGTGGGAAGCACTATAATATAATATAATATAATATAATATAATATAATATAATATAATATAATATAATATAATATAATATAATATAATATAATATAATATAATATAATATAAAATAATATAATATAATATAATATAATATAATATAATATAATATAATATAATATAATATAATATAATATAATAATCTTTATTTCTATATTTGTGTCAAAGTGCAGCTTAGAGAATACAAAGCCATAACATTATTTCAGTAAAACAAACAGACTCTTTTTTTTCAGGCGTTCATGTGGTTTAATATAAAACTAAAACCCACTTATTCGCCTTGCTTTGGTTTACACACACTTCTCCACAGCAGTATGAACCACCTCAGCTACATTATCAAGTGTACATTATTAAATCTTAATGAAAATAGGTAAATAGCCATCCATAAAATGTTGCTAAAAGATGTTACATTTAAACGTTGCAAAGTTGCAAACATCCATTCCAGTACAAATTAGGGCTGTGCTATTTGGGGAAAATATCTAATTGCGATATTTATTTATTTTTCATTTTTTAAACGATATTGCGATTTCGATTTGGTTTGCGATTTTAATTTTGCAGTCAAGCTTCAGCTCAATATTCTGTACGATAGCCTCTTACTGCTAAAATGCAGTGAGTGTTAGTTAAAAAAGGAACTGAAAAGATATTAACGTACTCCAACTTCTATTCAAATTTGTAATCTGAGTCTGTCAAATGAGAACAGGTTAAGTAGCCTTGTGAAGGTGGCAGGCAAGATCATTGGTTTTAACCAAACTGGTCCAATGGTAATTACCGTAATTATGTTTTAAAGAGAGCTGAGGGTATCTTATGCATCCCGGATCACCCATTGTACTCTGTGTTTCAGCTGCTGCCATCAGGATGTTGTTTTAGAGTTCCTATTTGCAGGACAAATAGAATTAAAAATTCTTTTATAATGGTGGCCATTAGGTCATTAAATGAGTCCAGTGGGGAGGAGGTGCATCTAAAAAGTGATGTATGTTTTGTGGTAATATTTTGGTAATGTGAATATGGAACTTTGCCTGTGTTGTGGCACCTTGCTGCAATTTTAGTTTCCCTAAACAGGATAATAAAGTTGAGTCTGAGTTTGGAATATTCCTTAAACTGTAATATGTCATGTTTAATAATAAAACACTTTTATTCACTGCTTGACTTAAAAAGGAAACATATGTTCCCTTATTCTCCGAAATTGCATAAAGTCAGCCAATAAGATTACAACTTCCAGAACGATCGGTCAGCGAGCATGAAGTATGAGGCTGAGAGTAACCCTGCTGCAATCTGTACTTGCTCGCACCATCCGAACAGAGATGCAAATCTGACTTCTGTCGCTTTTTCACAGTGTCTTGTAGCGCTAATGTAGTTTTTTTGGTGAAGAATCCATAATGCTGCCTATAGAAGTCAGTATCTGCTGGAGCAGCAGGGGTGTGAGGTGCTGCTGAGCAGTTAATTGAGAGATTTTCTCATATTCAGACAGGAGGAGATTAGTGCAATGCATAATAGTGCTCTTTTTCTGTCTCAGTCTTCAACTCTCTTTCCTGCTTCAGCTCTTTGGCCAGGTGTTCACATGCTGGGTCGCAGTAACTGAGATTCTGATGCATTGCGATTGTCTCTCCTCCCCTCCCTCTTCTCTTGCAGACCCTCCATCTTTCACGCAGATGGAGACGTTGCTGACGGAAATCGCAAATTTTCTCCGAGCTCTGAGAGTTCAGTGGAGACGCAAAGGGCATGTGGTGAGAGGAATCTAAGCGCATACAGTATAATTCATGCACCCAGTCTTATTATACACCACATTTTAATCTCTCTAATCTCTTTCTCTTCCTCGCATCGCCGCCGTCTTCTTACAGAATATTTTGAATACATGCACTTGAAGGAAAACTCTACTTTTTTTGAAAATAGCCACATTTTACAAGTCTCCTAGAGTTAACTTGTTGGATTTTTCCATTTTTGAATCCATTCAGATGAATGGTGGGAGCACTTGTAGCTTAGCTTAGGAAGGCAAGGCAAGTTTATTTACATAGCACATTTCATACACAGTGACAATTCAAAGTGCTTTACATAAACTGGAATAAAAGAGACAAGTATAAGAAATTTAAAACAAATAAGAACTGTGATTAAAAACAGATTAAAATATGTTAAACAGGTTATAAAAGAATGAGAAAAGAAAGACATAATAGTGCAATCTGTCAGATGTAGCACAGCGTTCATTCAGTAAAGGCACAGCTAAACAGATGTGTTTTCAGTCTTGATTTGAATTTGCATAATGTTGGAGCACATCTGATCATTTTCTGGAAGGTGATTCCAGCATCGGGGGCGTAATAGCTGAAGGCAGATTCTCCCTGCTTTGAATGAAGTCTTGGAATTTCTAGTTTATATGATCCTAAAGATCTGAGGGATCTGTTAGCTTAGCATAAATAATTGAATCAAATTAGACCATTAGCATCTCACTCAAAAAGAGTTTTGATAATTTTTCTATTTAAGGCTCTTCTGAAATTACATTGTGTACTAAGACTGATGGAAAATGAAAAGTTGCTAATTTCCTAGTCCGATAAGACTATAGGAGCTATACTTGTATTCCAGCATAATAACAAAGACTATAGAATGCACAAGACATGTCACTCGTATAGTTTTGAATGGGGAAAAGAGTAACAGTCAATATGACGAGGAGGGAAGAAGCCGAGGAGAAGCTTGGACCAGATGTCTGCTTTTACGACAGTTTCTGTGGTCAACAAACGCACTGGAATTTCTGTGAAATTCTGCGAAGACATAAGAAATATATCCTCAGTAAAGTTTGAAATCTGTACTTTTAAATGAACCAACTACACTTAAAAAAAGCTTTCTGGTTATGTAATCTATATAAAGCCAAGTGAGGTACAGTCCGTTCTATAAACGCATATCACATGACAGCAACTGCTTGAATGCATACAGACTTGTAAACAAATAGTCACTAATGTGTAACATGGCCTTAAATGAGGTTGGTGTCGTGATCTCGTATCTTTCGAGTGCGAATTAGCTCGGGCAACCTGAAAAAAAGGTTTTGTTTGATTTGAATGTTTAGAAACAATACTTATGAGACAGTTGTTTAATTTTATTGGTGATTCCAAATATGTAATGCAATCGTAAGCTTGGCAAACAGTTTTGAAGAATTTGATGTTTCCCCATTCATTCTGCCTGAGCATACTGCACGAGAGGAGTTTTAAAGATGGTCGCTGAGAGAAATGACTTGCCTTAATGGGACTTTGGTAATAATCAAACTTTGCTGCCTTACCATAGCTACAGCAGGCATGATGATATCTGTTACCTAGTTAGCATTTTCAGGCACTGCTTGACAGAAGAGTCAAGCATTAAATAGGAAATTTATCAAAGCTATTTTTTGTAGATTTGGAAAATTAAAGAAAATGATAAAACTCAAATGTTCCTTTAAAGGGTTAGTTCTGCCGAAAATGAAAACTCATTTACTCAGCTTCAAGGGGGTCCAAAAATGATTTAGTTCAACATGAAAGACAATATTAGGAAAAAACAGTTGGAAGCCTTTAATCATTGACTTCCATAGTATGTTTTTCCTACTATGGAAGTCAATGACTTCAAATATTTTTCGCAATATCTTCTGTGTTTAACTGAAAAAAAAAAGAAACTCATAAAAGTTTGGAAGCAATTGAAGGTGAGTAAATCGGAAGTAAACTACTTTATTTTGGTGAACTATCCCTTTAATTTATCCAGTCTAAAATACTTGGTTTTGGCTTTTTGTGACAGATTTGTTTTGCTGCAGCAGCTGCAGCTGTAGACAGTGAAGGACAGACTTAGACACTGTGCCAGATGCATAAATTAAGAAAATGATAATAGAAAAGCTCATGGAAGAATCATAAGTAAAATAAAATCATAATGGGGGTAGTTATGAAAGACTATGCAAATTAGTCAGTGCCCTTCATATGGTGACAGGGCGAAATGCAATATATGCTGACAGTACAAAAACTCCTTTTGTTTGAATTGCATCTACTTAAACTTTGGAAACAAAAATGTTTCTAGTCTCTAGTCTCTTAATCCTTTGTCAGATGAAGAACCATATACGGTAACTTTATTGACATTGATTGCAATAGAAGCTTTTTTAAGTCATAATAGTTCAGAAGTCTTGCAATAACCCACAGTTAGGCTCTAGGTTTTTCTTTCTAATGAGTATATCTCGGTGTACCTGTAAACACCAGAATGAATAATGTTTTTTAGTGTATAATGTGTATTAGGCATGAAAAAATTTAAGGCATATCTACCTTTATGGTGTGTGGTGTTGCTTATGGCACATACAGTAAATCACTTAGAAGAGCTTTAAGTTCCACAGATAACCTTTTAAAATGGCTGATGTTTTGACCATCCAAGAATTTCTAAGAACATCAACAAATTATATACAGTGCATCCGGAAAGTATTCATAGCACTTCACTTTTTTCACATTTTTTATGTTACAGCCTTATTCCAAAATGCATTTAATTAATTTATTTCCTCAAAAATCTTCACACAATACCCCATAAAGTCACATGTACATATGTATTCACATACGTTTGGAGAAAACCAGGC
The DNA here is from genome assembly GCF_903798145.1 of Danio aesculapii. Classification (NCBI taxonomy): domain Eukaryota; kingdom Metazoa; phylum Chordata; class Actinopteri; order Cypriniformes; family Danionidae; genus Danio; species Danio aesculapii. Next base: position 38,539,373 of record NC_079436.1, read on the forward strand.
ACCGCTCATCACCAGGGTAATATCATCCCTACAGTGAAGCATGGTGGTGGCAGCATCATGCTTTGGGGATGTTTTTCTGCAGCAGGAACTGGAGGACTCGTCAGGATAGAAGAAAGATGAATGAAAACCTGCTTCAGAGTGCTCTTGACCTCAGACTAGGGTGGCAGGCAGAACAATGACCCAAAGCACACCGCCAAAATATGAATGGTGTGGCTTCAGAGCAACTCTGTGAATGTCCTTGAGTGGCCCAGCCAGAGCCCTGACTCAAATCCTATTGAACATCTCTGGAGAGATCTGAAAATGGCTATACACCGTCGCTTCCCATCCAACCTGATAGAGCTTGAGAGGTACTGCAAAGAAGAATCTGCAAAAATTCCCAAAGACAGGTGTGCCAAGCTTATGGCATCATATTCAAAAAGACTTGAGGCTGTAATTGCTGCCAAAGGTGCATTAACAAAGTGTTGAGCAAAGGCTGTGAATACTTGTGTACATTTGATTTTTCAGGTTTTTGTTTTATTTGAAAAATTTTGCAATAATTTCAAAAAAATTGATTTTTTTTGCACATTGTCATTATGGGGTATTGTGTGTAGAATGTTGAGTAAAAAAATTTATTTAATCCATTTTGGAACAAGGCTGTAAAAAAATGTGAAAAAGTGAAGCACTATGAATACTTTCTGGATGCACTGTAAACAACTTGTAAACAACATATACTAAAAGTGCTATTTAGTATATGTTATTATTGTATTTACTTATATTTTAAATGTGTGTTACATCAGTATGTTTAAGTAATTGTTGTAGTTTTTATTTATATACATTTTTTATGACTTGAGTTTTAATTTAATTTAATTTAATTTTATTTTATTTTATTTTATTTTATTTTATTTTATTTTATTTTATTTTATTTTATTTTATTTTATTTTATTTTATTTTTGCAACCTCTTTAATTTCAGTACTTAAACTTATTTGTCGTAATTTCCAAAACAACATTCTGTATTGTTTTATTTTGCTTAATTTTATATTGAAAAATAGTATAAAAATTCCTTCTCTGCTCTTAAAGCCGTTCGAACTATTTTATTGGTACTGGTGGGACAATTGAAACATTTTTCACACAATATCCCCTTTTCTCTTTTCCCATTTTAGGTGGCTTTTCGGAGACCTATGCAGCTCTGTGTGATTATAATGGAATTACCTGCAAAGAGGAAGTGCAGTGGGTAAGAGCTTCCTATTGACCACAAAACATCCCCCCGAAATAGAGGGGGCAATTTTCAGTGTGTGTCACCGCTGTTATTGCACTCTAAAAATGTTTTCTTCCTTTTTTTGAGTTTCTCTCGCTTCCTCATTCGTTCTTTCAGGATGTGGACACCATCTATCACTCGCAGGACAACAGAGAGTTTAACCTTTTGGACTTCAGTCATCTGGAAAGCGGGTATTCAGACCACACACATTTACATATTTTTTTATGCTGGACTGTTTTAATCCAATATTGGGTCAAATATGGACTAACTCAATAGTTGGGTTGAAATATGAAATGAAAAATGTTCTGCAACCTGTAATCTCTAGCCTTTCATTGCTATCTTCTACGTCCTGCAGATTGGGGGTTTAAAAGCTTCTTCATTTCAGAGGGATTAATCTAATGATCGCTCTGTGTTTCGTTAATTGCTTCGTATTGACAGGGATTTGAATGATAATTGATGCAGGCAATCTGATGTCAGCCGCCGCTTTGAGTATGTGATGAACTGCCACAGTAGGAGTACATTTAGTCAGTTTCCTGTAGCGTCCCTGCTTACTTCCTGGCCAATGGGAATCAAGCTGTGTCTTTTTAGAGCTTTGCAGTCTGTGTAGAGCTCCTTCACTGATTCCAGATCAGGTTTGGTCTTATTTTCCGCTAATGTCAGTCATAAGCAGTGTCCGAAACTGGTTACTTGTTTACGCATTTAGTAATCCTTATATAATGTGCGTTATATGGCAGTTGAGTGGACTATAACAGGAAAAAAGGGAACTGAAATGAGTGAGTGGAGGATCACATAAATAGAGCGGAACACAAACATTACACCTTCCATCCGGTAACATACCATTCTTAGCTTTATCAATAAAAAATCACTGAGTATTCCTTACATTTGTTGTATTATTTAATGAAAAATAAGAATAAAAACACCTGCTTTTCATGCGCTATTTATTCTTTTAATGTGCTCAGCAAGTGTTTTTCAACCACTGATAAACTTTTAGCGAAAGGTTAATGTGACTATTTCATAAGGTTTCATAAGCATCGATAACGTAATTTAATTAAAATACATTCAGTGAAATAGTCCTCAGCATTAATTTATTGTTCAAGCTTAAAGCAAGATAAAAGACTGATTAAATGAAACAACTGTTTGCTCCCTTAGGAGTAGCAGGCAACCCAGAAACTCCATTGAAAATATTGTGGTAAAAAAAATTTCCATATTTTAAAGACATGGTGCAAACTTATCTGGTCTGATACCCACTTTATATCGTATCTCAGTCAGGCAGTGAAGATCTGATTTTTTTTAGAGAAATCAGATCTTAAACAGGCAATATTATAATGGCAGTTCACCGAAAAGCGCTTGAGCTGGCTTACTGAAAATTAAGTCAGTGCGCATATACCCCACTATGCCTTAAAATAATGTTAATACTTTCATTTACATTTGTTCTAAAAATGTAAACGCACAACTAAACAAGTTCTAGGCAGGTCTTGACCGCATTATAGTGCATTTTCAATGCACAAAAAAATATTATAGTTGTTTAAAATTACACCTACAATAGTCAAAAATCAAATAAAGATGAAACAAAGGGCTTTGGATGAAATGTGTAAGAAACTAATCCTACACATGGGAGATGTTTGAGAACAAAAATTTGACAAATGTCATGAAATTAATTAATTAATAATACTGTGTTTTAGCTACACGTAATGTAACACTGCAATATAAGATCAAAGCTATCTTTGCCATGTTAAAAGGAGTTTTTGTCCTAACCAATCAACCAATAACCAATGCCCAAAGTTTCTATTTTAAAAACTCTTTCAATTTAGCGACATCGTGGCTGAAAAACAGAATATGATCACCTCAGGTGCTGATTATGTTTTATTCAGTGGTAAATGCTACTTATGTGAGTTTGAATACCATTTTACGTGGCATTTTTTACCTTACTGACAGAAGCAGATAGTTTACCCCAGATCTTGAAAATAAAATAACTAACAAACAAATTGTTTAATGAACATTAGAACTGTGCAAACAACAACATCAGTCAATCAGCATGCACTTTTAATAATTTTAAAGAGGTTTAATAAGTAATAATTAGATTATTAACCTTACCATTTAATTGGGAGTGCAGTGTACTATTCGGCACTTGTAAATGGCGCTGGTATTTAAATGTTTCTGTCGTGTCGCATCTAGTGTGGACAGACAAATTTCTTGTAGCTGGAATCTTGCACGTGTCACAGGTAGTTAGTGTCATGACCACCTCTACAGTGACTGAGAAAGCTCAAGCGCAAACTGAAATGTCTCAGGGGAACTCAAAAATTGATGAATCCAACTGCATCTTGTGTGGAGTCTGTGGTTCATTTAACGTTAATTGTGCAATTCATTAGATTATTGGGGCTAGAAATATGCAAACAACAAAGAACCGTACAACCAGGATGTTAAAATAAACAAAAAAGTCACCTCAAAAACAGGAAGCAGCCTTGAAACAGGAAGTAGTTGAGTTTTTCACTTTTTGAGGTCCTCCGACACATTTCCATTAAGGTCTATACCAGTGGTGCTCAACCCTGTTCCTGGAGATCGACCTTCCTGCAAAGTTCAGCTCCAACCCTGATCAAACACACCTGAACCAATTAGTTAGGACCTGAACAGCACTTGATAATTACAGGCAGGTGTGTTTGATATGGGTTACAACTGAAATCTGCAGGAAGGTCGATCTCCAGGAACATGGTTGGTCACTCCACGCTGCAAATAGAATAGACCAGTTTCTCTATTTGCATGTGTTGTGAAAATCTCCCTGCATCTTTCTTGTCAGACTGATGAAGTTATTATCTCAGTTTGTTTGTGTTTTTATATTTAAATGTGTTTTTTTGCATCACTTGCAGTGCATTTGAGCTCTCACAGCCACTATACACACCACCATTTTGATAGATTTAGTTGATAGCCAGTTCCTTACATAACTTTTAACAAGAAACTACACAGGTATATGAACTATATGTTATTTATTATTTTCACTGAGTTTTCAATGTCCTCGGAATTCGAGTTCTAAAGTCCTGAAGTAATCCTGTCATAAATTATGAATGAAAATTGCCGCCTCTGGTGTTCACATCAGCCGTGATTCTTTTTTTTTCGCTCTTTCGCCCCCTCACATTGGATTTTGGTGCTTCAATGGATGTACAGTTGAAATCAGAGTGCATTATGTGTAAAAAAAAATGTAAGGAATGAAATCGTTTGCTTAGAATTTGGCAGTTTTGGTAACTAAGTTACTAACTAAATGGGTTACTTGGCTACTTTTTAAGGAAAGTTATATGTGTTTTTTGTGTTTGTTTTCCTCCGATTAACCTTTCATTTTCTTTAAAATAGTAAGATAGGCTTTAATTTGTAATACAGTATTTTACTTCTTTTTACCCAAGACTGAAATTTGGACACCAAACAAATGCAAACACTCTTGTCACTCTTGTCAAAAAAGTCTTGTCATTGATATTAATTGTAAGAGCAACAATTAATAACTTGACTTCTAGTTGATCATTTGGAAAAGTGGCAGAAGGTAGATTTTTCTGATGAATCATCTGTTGAACTGCATCCCAATCATCACAAATACTGCAGAAGACCTATTGGAACCCACATGGACCCAAGATTCTTACAGAAATCAGTCAAGTTTGGTGAAGGGAAAATCAAAGTTTTGGGTTACATTCAGTATGGTGGTGTGCGAGAGATCTGCAGAGTTGATGGCAATATCAGCAGCCTAAGATATCAAGACATTTGTGCTGCCCATTACATTAAAAACCACAGGAGAGGGCAACATCTTCAGCAAGATAGCGCTCCTTCTCATACTTCAGCCTCCACATCAAAGTTCCTGAAAGCAAAGAAGGTCAAGGTGCTCCAGGATTAGCCAGCCCAGTCAGTCACCAGACATAAACATTATTGAGCATGTCTGGAATAAGATGAAGGAGGCATTGAAGATGAAGTCCTACATGAATGTTTTCTTTGCCATTCCAGATGACTTTAATAAAAAAGTCCTCCAAGTTTATGGGAGTCATACACAATATTAATTATTTTTCCTCTGCACCATGACTTTATATTCTATACTGTACATTATATCTGTTAAGTAACAAGACTTTATCTAAGAAAAGTCAGACCTTACTGTACCAATTAAATAATTAAAAATCAAGTCATGATCATATTTTATTTAGGTAAAATAAGTGTAATCTAGAGGACTTTGCTTTTCATATAAGCCACTTCTGATGCCAAATGATAAACTAGAAGTCTTAACTTGAATAGGCGACAAGAATTTTGTCAGGTAGTGTATATAGTGCACTGAATAGTGGGTATGGGGTGATTTCAGACACTGTTTATGCTGATTTGCAACTCTCTTCCTGTGGAAACATAATAACACATGACTTGTGAAAACTGTCATCAGCTCTACACTCTCAGCTTGATGACCTGCCACTTTTAACCCATAAGAAAGGAAATGCGCTTAATATTTATACCCTGACTCTGAGAAATGATACGGTTTATTGAGCACTTTACTCAAGGGCAGTTCCGGTTATCTTCAGAAAAAAAAAGCCTTTTTATTTTTTTTTTCAGCCGTCACATGATGAAGCTCTAATGGGAGTGCGGCCACTTAAAGATCATTTTTGAATTTTAAAAAGTGCTTATGCCTGACAAGACAAGTGCTTGTCATTTCAGATATACAGCTTTGAGTGGCTTCATTAAGTGTCTTGCTGATGATCAATGTAATTTAGCAGCCTCATTGACTACTTTCACAAGCATGTGAAAATTCTGATTGGATTTTGGCTATTCTCATAATGTATGATGTAAATTTTTAATCATTATGTTGTATATTGATTAAGCCGGGGTGTGTACATACACCACTAGTCAAACATTTGGAATTATTAATTCAAATGTTTTAATGTTTTTAAATAAGTTCCTTCTGCTCACCAAGTTTGCATTTATATGATCACAGATATGGAAACATTAATATTGTGAAATATTAAAAAAACCTTTTAAAAAAAAGGTTTTCCATATGTATATATTTTAAAATATATTTAAATCCAATGATTCCAGTCTGTTTTCAACATCAGTGTTGGGTAAGTTACTTTAAAAAAGTAATAGATTACAAGTTACTAATTACTACTGAAAAAATTGTAATCTGATTACATAAGTAATTACTTCATATAAAAAGTTTCAGATTACTAATTACTTCACTTTGATGTTACTTTTAAAACATATAAAATATACATATAAAAATACTAAATGAACTGCAGCTCTTTCAGTAATTTAATATTCACTGAAAAACATTAGAATGGGTGGATCACAGCAGCTTGACATATTCAAAAGACTTAAAGAGTTCACCCAAAACGTAAAATTCTCTGATCATTCACTTGTTCCGTTTTTTTTTCAACACAAAAGAAGACATTTAAAAGAAAACTGGATACAATCATTGATATTCTTAGTAAAAAAGCAATGCAGTGTTTGGGTGTTCTGTGTTTGTCTGAGGTAATTAGTCTACCGAAATGTGTATATTCCTTACAAAGTATAAAACTTATCGGTCACATGACTCAAGGTTTTCAACTGCGTGTGCCTGGGAAATGTGAGCGCATGCAATATACGCTCTCAATTTGTGCGAGCGCGCAAAAAACGAGATATGTGAACTGCCCCTAGCAGCTACACTTCTCTTCACATTTAGAAGATAGCTTCTCTCCCAATCCTGCACAAAAATCCTATTTAGCCTGTTTAGGCTGAGTTGGGCTGCAGTGGTTTTGGGTGCCGGTGTCCTCTTTGGTGACGAGTATTGTTATAGAATGCTTTCTGTTTAAGTGCTTAAACAAGTTGCTGGTCGAGTGAAAAACAATCGAAAGTTCTTTAGAGCTTGGACATAGACTGAGTTTCACAGCAATATTTTGGTTTTTACCCTCAATGAAATCAAAGTATGGCTGTATTTCCACTTGAAGAAGCAAGCACTCATGTCAGCAACTGTTTAGCTTGAGTTCTCCAGCAATTTAAAAGCGCGTGATTATTAACTGACGTTGCAGCAGAAAGCGTTATTTAAAAGACGTATTTTTTCTTCTTGCTTGTTTAACCAAAATATATTGTCAATATTCACTAAGAAACAGAAAATAAATACCAATTTTACCTCAATCATGCAGGGCACAAAGTCTGTGTGTGTGCTTGTGACATAAAGCATTGACCATATTCCAAAACAAATCTGCTACAGTATTTTTCAAATGAATTTTTCCAAAGTGAGAATATGGTCCTTCATCAGAAATTAATGATGCACATAAATTTGGTGTATCTGTAATGCCATGTGGGTTAAACATCACAAAGAAAGCAGAATATTAAGCACAAAATCAACATATAAGCCATTATATTGCAGAGCACTTGAACTGCCGTTGCTTTGCTCCTTGCCATTTCGCCAACGGGGACACTTAGATGCTACATCTGTCTTGAGGATGTTATGTCATTGATTTTTAAGCGTTTGCTCCATTAGAACATGTAGAGGGAACGAGATGAACGAGAGAGTCTCATTTAGAAAGAGAGAACAGCTGAGTACACACTGCCTACAGCCTCACTACAGCGTCCAAACAGAGGAATGACGAGGCTGCAAATGAGAACACAGCCATCAGCCGCACTCAACAGGACAAACCCTTCTCTCGCTGCCGCTTTTTTTTCTCTGATTTCCCCCTGTCTGAGTGCAGTAAGGTTTGCTCTCTCCACCGGGTAAAAAGGTTTTAGGCTCAGGGCCAAGATTAAAAGCTGTATCATAGACACATTGCACTGAGTAATTCACTGACCTGGCATCAGTTTTCCCATCGATCCACACTGTCCTCTTCCCTTCCTCTGCTGGCTTTCCTCTCAGGGAGCGTTTATTGCTGAATCTATCATTTCTCATGAATAATAACATGTCTATTTTAGTCTTGAGAAGAGCTCGCAATCTTATGAGGGCTTTGCATGAGTAAAGTGAGAACGCCTCTGGTTGTTGCGGCACCTCAATCTGTTTTGATTGTTTTCTTCTGTGTCTCTTTTTTTTGGAACAGGGACCTTGCTGTGATTGTAGCAGCCATGGCGTATAACTCGTGGTTCATCAAACTGTATTGCAAAGACTTTCGCATTGTAAATATCTGTTTTATAATCTTTTCAATGTTCACTGTGCAAGTCAAAGGAGTTTTCTTTTGTTTTATTTATCCAGATATACCATTATACTGTCTCTAATATCACATCAGCACTGTTTGAGAATCCATTTTAATAGCTTATGCACTAAACAAGCTGGGTCAAATGTGAACTAACCCAATAGCTGGGTTAAAATGTGTAATTTGAATTTCATGTAAAGAAATTATACCAGTATTGTTTTATTTTTAATATATGACTCAGCATTTTTAGAGTAAATATTATATTATATTATATTATATTATATTATATTATATTATATTATATTATATTATATTATATTATATTATATTATATTATATTATATTATATTATATTATTTTATATTATATTATATTATATTATATTATATTATATTATTATATTATTATGTTATATTTAATATTATTATATTTGATATTGTTATATTATATTTAATATTATTATATTATATTATATTATATTATATTATATTATATTATATTATATTATATTATATTATATTATATTATATTATATTATATTATTATGTTATATTTAATATTATTATATTATATTTAATATTATATTATATTATATTATATTATATTATTATGTTATATTTAATATTATTATATTATATGTAATATTATTATATTATATTATATTATATTATATTATATTATATTATATTATATTATATTATGTTATATTTGATATTATTATATTATATTATATTATTATATTATATTTAATAATATATTATATTATTATGTTTGATTATATTATATTATATTATATTATATTATTTAATATTATTTTATAATATTTATATTATATTTATTTTATATTATTTTTATTTTATTTTATTCATGTGTGTTAGCTTATATGTGTGTTTATGTGTTTAATATACAGAAAATATACAGTACTAAAGTTGTTTCTGGAATAAAACAAAGATTATGGTAGTTCATTCATACCATGATTTGATTAAGTGTAAAACAAATATACCAGTGATTGCATTTTAAATGTATAACAAAATGTAGTGTCAGGTTTACTAAACATGACAAATTAGCTCAATCCCATGAAAGTGTTTATTGAACTGGAAAGTTTTACAAGTAATGGACTGACAATGATTATAATTTTTATAAGACAATTAGATCATAAACAAGCAGTCAATGATAATAAAGTGTTTGTGATATACTGTACAAGCAATCATTTTTTGGGTGTTAAATTTTGCCACAAAAGCTGACTACTGCACACATTAGTTAATATTGCATGTTTTATTTAAATACTCTCCTCCCATAAATTTAACATCTGAGATAAGAAACTTCTACAAATGCATATGTAATACAGTCAGCAGCAAAAAAAAAAAAAAAAGCAAAAAAACTGTGCCAATGTTTCAATGCGTGCGTATGTGTAATAAATCCTTAGTAGTTTTTTTTTTTTTTCAACTCCAAAGGTTTTTTCGCTGACACAACCTGTTAGTAAATCTGGCCTTTAATATCTTAAATCATTTTACTACTCAAGTATATGATTTTTTGATTTAAAGGAACGCTCTACTTTAAAAAAGGCTCATTTTACAAGTACCCTACAGTTAAGCAGGTGAAGTTTTACCATTTTTTAATTCCTTCAGCTGGTCTTTAAATCTGGCAGGAGCTCTTTTAGCTTAGCGTAGCATAAATCATTGAATCAGATAATCAGACCATTAGCATCTCACTCAAAAAAGACCAAAGTGTTTTAATAAAATTAAAACAACTTCTGAAATCTGAGTAAGATAACAGCTGCAATATTGTATTAATATTACAACTCTCTCTGAAATACTAAACTCTCATTGGTCACTCACAACATTCTGAGGTGAATCAGAACAGGTAAAACAAATAGCAATGCTATGTATCATTCTTTAAAATAAGTTTTGCCTAGGTTTTTTCACTGACTGAGTGATTACATGAGATGTTCATTGATGTTTATATGGTAATATAACTTAGTAAAAATTAGTAGTAAATAACAGTAAATCACCTCAATCCAGCCACTCTCTACTGCTGTTTAAACTGATACAGCGATCTGCCACATTAAAAATAAACAAAGTTACTTATGGTTTACATTTCTCAATAAATTTAAGACTTTGCAAGACAAGAATTTATTTCTTATTGAAAGCAACAAAAATAAGTGTCCTTTGATTACTCACACATTTTATGAAACAGCATTAACTAAAATATTGATATTGCTATTCATTTATTGAATTGTTAAAATGAAGAGATAGAAAGCTAGAAGCTTTTGTGTTTACTAGTTTACTAACTAGTTATATACATATACTTGTTAGTTTACTTATAATTATATACGTTTACATAGTATTAATTGACTAATACACTCATTGACTCTTCTGTGGTTACATTTAGTACTAAGACCTATGGGAAATGAAAAGTTGCTATTTATATACCATGTCTGCAGCAGGCACAGTGATATTATGCAGCACCTGAAAATAATCCCCAGCACCAAGTGCTACACTTGCACTACAATTTAGAATCTGAGTAATATTGCACTTGCTGCAACCATGGTATGGTGGCAAAGGTCCTTGATTATTACTCTGCAATCAGAGTATAGTTTTTAGCCTTATCAGCCTTGAAAATAGCAATAATTTTTCGTTTTCAATCAGTCTTAGAACACAATGTAACTGCAGAAGTGTCAAGATTTGCACTATAAAAAAATGTTAATTAACAGTTTCCGTATTTTCTGATTCTTAAGTGTTTTCCGTTTATTTTCCGGTTGTGAATTACATTTTGGGAGCTTGATCTCTGCTCTGTCGACTTTTGATGTTGAAAATTCAACTCTCCAGTTTAACTATGTGACCTTTATTGACATTTTAGTAGTTTGAAATAATATAACGCATAAAAAATAATATAAACAGAAACAAATATGTCAAAGAACAGAAAATTTGCTAACAGTTAGTTACAAGGTTTTTGTACTGTAATATGCAGCACCAACCCAGACAATATATCACTTCAAACTTTTACAAATGTTAACAAATTTAATTTTTTCTTTTCAAGGTTACAAATTGTTTCAAGAAAAATCAAAGATACCATAATGGAATTCAAAAGCAATAAACATTATACATAAAATTAAAACATACAAAAACTGATGTTTTTTTACAGTGTAAATAAGAAAATTATATAAACTCTTTTTTTAATTTTATTTTCTTTTTAAATGAGATGCTAATGGTCTAATCTGATTCAATGATCTATGCTAAGCTAAGCTAATAGTGTTTCTGCCTGTGATTGATTGGTGAATCACAGCTGAGTATTAAATCCCTGTAAAGTAGGCAGCTTTTACAGATTGCCCAGAAAATTAGTAAGGTGTAACTCTCATCCTCTGTCTGAGGAGTTTAACCTACTCCCTTTGGGTCGAAGATTTCAGATGCTTTTTAGTAGGACAAAACGATACAGGAATAGCTTTGTCCCATCGTCTACTGTCGCTCTGAATAAATTGTAATATTTTATAATGTACTTTTGTAAGTGTATATGTTGATATGTATGTGTGATTTAATTGTGTGTATCAAATGCCAGACTTTGCTGCAAAAATAATCTACCTACGGGTACTAATCAAGGCAACGTAACTAAACTGAACTGAAACCTGAAGATCAGGTGAATGGATTAAAAAATGATAAATCAACTCTAAGTGACTTGTAAAATTAGCTAATTTTCCAAAAAAGTGGAGTGTTCCTTTAAGAATATTCAGACATCTGTACTGGAAGACAAGACACATTTAGCATGAGTAAAATAAATAATTCTTGCAGTGAAAGTAGATCTGCCTGCCTGAAATCTGTGTCACTGTGCATGAAGTCATTATATTGAGTCTTCCTGAAGAATTTAATTCTAGCTCTTTTTTTCTCTCTCTCTTTTTCTTTTCTTTTCCAGAGTTCAGAGGTCGTGGAGCAGATTCTGCACACTGTCAGTAAATCCAGCAGTCTGGAGGAGCTCACACTGGAAAATGTGGGCCTTAAAGCGTGAGTTATAAATCTCTCTATTGCTCTCTTTCTGTTATTCATCACTCCGACCACTTTACTCTCTTTCTTTTCATCTGAAAGTTCATTTCTTGTTCTGTCACTGTCATTTTTTTCTCTCCTTTATGCTGTTCCCAGTCTTATTCCCCTGCCACATCTTTTGCCTCCGTATTTTATGTGTCCCAAGAGTGCAATGCTTTGTATTGCGGTTCCGTTTCTACTCACTTTCTTTCTGTCATTTAGAGATTTCCCACAGAAAATGGCCACTGCCCTGTCAGAAAACCCAGCATCAGTCATACACTCCATTAACTTGGCCCACAATACACTGGACAACCAAGGTACATGAATCAAATTCTCCGCTGTTCTACAGGAGCTCTTCCCCCTCTCCGCTCTGTCTATTTACCTGCCTTTGTCTCTTTATACACTTTCTGTATCAGCATGTGCGTCTGCTATTTTTGTCTCTGTGTGGGTGCTTTTTGTTCTCTCTTGTCTCTGCTTTGCTGGGTTATTGTGCTCAATCTGCTGCTGACTTCTAAATGGAGCTTTTAGGTTTGTGTGTGTGGTGTGTATGTGTGTCTTGTAGTTTTTGAAATGTGTGTGTTTTGTGTTATTTCTGAATAGTGTTTGGGGTAGCAACACATAGTAAAGTATAAACTAGTAAACTGTATCTTTATTTGTTAATAACTTAATATTAGAGGTACAGTGCTCAGCATAATTGGGTACACTTCATTTTGAAGATGAATATTTTTATCTATTTCTCAGTGAATATAGGCAGTGTATTTTGGTGCATTTAAACAAAACAGATTTATTAAACAGATAACCAAAAATATTTAGAAATTAAAAGATAATACAATTAAATTCAGGCAAAATATTGCAAAAAACAATTACAACCTACAAAAATTTGGATGTACAAGTTGGACCGTTAGCGTAAGTTACTTTGTTAGATAAGCTCCAGATTTGGCTTCAGTACTGACTAAACTAATGTATATGCACAAATATTGTATAGCTTCATATTAAAAATATTAATTTAAAAGATAGATTTGTGAGGGGTGTACTTTTATATGCTGAACACTGTATATGTCAGTTATTGTTATGGCGTATCACAAATAATAGTGTATTATAAGAAAATATTACAAGAAATATTAATAATAATATTAATAATAATAGTAATTCCTTAGATTGATATAGCGCTTTTCTGGACACTCAAAGCTCTTTACACATTGGGGGGATTCCTCATCCACCATAATACAGTTACAGTTATAATACAGTTGTACCATGATTTCATGAAGATACTCATTTCTAAGCACTCACTACTTACTTGTACTTCTTACTTCTATTTTTTTTTAAAAATATATTTATTATCTGTTTTTTGTCCTGTCTCTGTTATCCTGTTGCACTGTAGAAGCTCTGTCATGAAAACAAATTCCTCGTATGTGTGAACATACCTGGCAATAAAGCTCTTTCTGATTCTGATTCTGATTCTAAAGATTTCACTTATATCATACCATATCATGATTGGACAGTGCAGATATGCTATACAGTATGTCGGCTCACTGGCCACTAGGTTATCATCAACAAAGTGTTATGCAGTTTAACAATAGTTTATAAACTAAAAATCCTGTCAGCCAAATTTAATAAACCATTTTGTGACAGATTAAGCTTTGATTCAATGTCAGATGTCAACTGTGATTTAGACCTTCATACTGTATGATTATATTTCAAACCACTGGGTTTTACCCAACTGTCAGCAAGAAGTATAAATCTAACTAAGTGGTAATACCAATATTGATCAGTTACATTTATTTATTTATTTATTTATTTATTTATTTATTTATTTATTTATTTATTTATTTATTTATTTATTTATTTATTTATTTATTTAATCAATCTTTAATGTTTTAAGTTCAGTCTGCTAAATATAAAATGTAATTATCAAGAAAACAGATGAAAAAAATTATCAAGAAAACTAATGAAAGATATTTAATGGTAATTTATTATAAAAATGATTTATAAAATTAGGTTAGTCAATAAAGTAGAACTCATTCCAGGAAAATCATGAGTGTGCAATATTTCTATAAAATGTAAATATGCAATGGGAAAAAACAGTGGCTCAGTGGTTGCCTCACAGCAAAAGGGATGCTGGTTTGAGTCCCAGCTTGGCCGGTTGGCATTTCTGTGTGGAGTTTACATGTTTTCACTATGTTCTTGTGGGTTTTCCCCGGGTGCTCCAGTTTCCCACACAGTCCAAAGACAAGCGGTATAGGTGAATTGAATAAACTAAATTGTCTGTAGTGTATGAGTGTGTATGGGTGTTTCCCAATACTGGGTTGCGGCTGTAAGGGCATCTGCTGTTTAAAACATATGCTGGAATAGTTGGTGGTTCATTCCGCTGTGGCAACCTCTGAAATAGAGACTAAGCCGAAGGAAAATGAATGAATGAATGTAGCACTAAACCTACTGAAATGTGATTTGTATAAAATACATTCATGAAAATCCAATTTTGTCACACTAAATTTAAACTAAACCAAAATTAAACCAAAATTTCATAATTATAGTGCAGTGTTCGTTATGCAAAAATATCAAATATGAAAACCTTTAATACAGTGCGGCGCAAAGTAAAAGAACAATCATCTTCAGACCTAAATTTATTCAAATATCATTATTCAAATTTCACATATATACTCACTGGCCACCTTATTAGGTAGAGCTGTCCTACTGCTCGTTAACACAAATTTTTATCAGCCAATCACATGGCAGCAACTCAATGCAATTAGGCATGTAGACATGGTCAAGAGGATCTGCTGCAGTTCAAACCGAGCATCAGAATGGGGAAGAAAGGTGATTTAAGTGACTTTGAACGTGGCATGGTTGTTAGTGCCAGATGGGCTGTTCTGAGTATTTTAGAAACAGAGAATGGTCAGAAAAAGAGAAAATATCTAGTTAGCAGCAGTTCTGTGGGCGCAAATGCTTTGTTGATGCCAGAGGTCAGAGGAGAATGGCCAGACTGGTTTGTTCTGATAGAAAGGCAACAGTAACACAAATAACCGCTCGTTACAACCGAGGTATGTAGAAGAGCACCTCAACACGCATGCACAACACATCCAACCTTGAGGCGGATGGGCTACAACAGCAGAAGACCACACTGTGGTGCCACTCCTGTCAGCTAAGAACAGGAAACTGAGGCTACAATTTGCACAGGCTCACAAAAATTGGACAATAGAAGATTGGAAAAATGTTGCCTGGTCTGATGAGTTTCGATTTCTGCTGCAACATTCGGATGGTAGAGTCAGAATTTGGCATCAACAACCTAAAGGCATAGATCCATCTAGCCCTGTATCAACAGTTCAAGCTGGTGATGGTGGTATAATGGTGTTGGGGATATTTTCTTGGCGCACTTTGTGCCCATTAGTAATCAATTGAGCATCGTGTCAATGCTACAGCCCACTGTACCTGAGTATGTTGCTGACCATGTCCATCCCTTTATGACCACAGTGTACCCATCTTCTCATGGCTACTTCCAGTATGATAGTGCACCATGTCATAAAGTGCGAATTATCTCAGACTGGTTTCTTGAACATGACAATGACTTCACTTTACTCAAATGGCCTCCACAGTCACCAAAACTCAATCCAATAGAGCACCTTTGGGATGTGGTGGACGGGAGATTCGCTTCATGGGTGTGCAGCCGACAAATCTCCAGCAACTGCTTGATGCTATAATGTCAATATGGATCAAAATCTCTGAGGAATATTTCCAGTACCTTGTTGAATCTATGCCATGAAGGATTAAGGCAAACAGGGGGTCCAACCCAGTACTAGTAAGGTGTACCTAATAAAGTGGCCATTGGGTGTAGATTTAAAAAATGTTTAGAGCTTTTATTATGGCATGTAAGTAATGCAGTCCATTTATTTTAGAAATCTTTAATGTCACATGACGAAGCGTGTAAGAGTTACTGTAATATTATAATGCTGAAAAACATAGTGCTGCTTGACATTTTGCTAAAATTGCCTTTGACCAGTTTAATAATGTAGCTAAATAAAAGCTTGCTGTGACCCTAAACAGATACAATCTATTTACTGGAATCCCGCAAATCCTCTAATCTGTGTGACACACATGTAGGCCGTTCCAGATAATTACTCACGACTCTGATATTATAAATTATATAACTGCATGTATTTACAAATTCAAACTGATACTCGCTCCCTTGCACAGTTTCAGTGTAATTATCCACCTTTTGTCAGTAGCTTGTGGTCTCTTCCCCAACACTAGCAGCATGTCCTCTACTATATATGCGTCAGGGTCAGAGTTTTCATCTGCCATCATGCCTGACACGTGTCATTGTCTATCACATCAGAAGCGTGCATGTGTGAATGCAACTTTCCAACAATGTCAGTGTTTGCCTGAAGCTGCATGTTAATGTGCTGTGTGTAAATTGGCGTGCGACTGATCCAATGCATTTGTGTTTTTTTGACAGGGGTGTCGAACCTCATCCAGCAGGTTTGCAGGCTCAGTAAAGGCCTACGTCTGCTCAACCTCTCCAAGACGTCACTCTCTTCAAAGGGTGTGTGCAGATTTGGTCTGTCTCTAGAGATGTAGTGCCCTCTGCTGGTTGAGTTTATAATAACCGTCCCCAATTAGCAAGTGGAAGCCAAGCAAATGTGTAAACAAGTTCATGTGAGGTCATATTTATCTACTTATTATTTATAACTCTGGACCATAAAGTCAGTCTTAAGTTGCACATGGATCATTTTTTGGCAATAGGCAAAAATACACTGTATAGGGCAAATTATGGATTGTTTTATGCCCCAAAAAAAAAAACATTAGAATATTTTGTCAAAATAATGTTTCATTAATGTATTTTGTACATTTCCTACTGTAAATATATCACGACAAAATTTTCGATTCAAAAAATGCTTTTAACTTAATTTTAACTTTAAAATGCTCCAATATTTAGATTTAAATCCTCAGATTCCAGATTTCTCTGCGATTTATTTATTAAATCTCAATTTTGAGATATTGAAACTTGTTTTGTGGTCCACGTCACATTAATTTGAATAATAATATATATTTTTTACTTACAATCAAAGCAAAAATTTATATACATTAGTTTATTTAAATTTCAATCAATAAATTACATATTATTATTATTATTATCATTATTCATATTATTATTATATTATTCATAACATGCTAAAAATATAAATGCAAAAAGTACATATAATAATAATAATAATAATAATAGTAGTAGTAGTAGTAGTAATAATAATAATAATAATCATAATCATAATCATAATCATAATAATCATTATTATTATTATTATTATTATTATTACTAATTTATTATTATTATTATTATTATTATTATTATTATTATTATTAATATTATTATTGTTATTATTATTATATTAATAATAATATGATAAAAATATAAGTACAAAAAGTATATATAATAATAATAATAATAATAATAATAATAATTATTATTATTATTATTATTATTATTATTATAAATAAATAATAAAATATAAAATAATATTGTTTTATGGTACTTTTATTTTTATCATAATAATATTGGTTTTACTTGTAGGTCATTTTTCTATCTATATTATTACATGTAAACATATAGATATTAATGGTTACATTTAGAACAATAATAATTCTAAAAATACAAATATATTTAAAAATATTAATTAAAACAGGGATATAAAATGAAAAACTGTCTGAAAGTTAGCACAAAACAGTCATTTGTCAAAGAGCAGCAGCAGAGCAGATCCATCTAACTCGGCCTGTTACACAATCAGCCTTTAAAGTAATGTTTTCTCACTTCACTGATCTAGAGTCAGCTTCCTGCTCTCTCTTCAATCGGTAAGATTATCGATGGATTAGTTGCATCTGACTTCAGAGCTTCAGAGTCATGACCAAAGAGCCGGTCTCCTCTTGGAAAGCCCAGACTCAATTACCAGCATCCTTGGCTGCTTCCAGAGTCTGTTAAACCTCTGGTTTTCTCTTTCAATCAATACAGTTTTAAAAACGAGTGGATAGATGGAGAGCCTTCCAACACACGCCATGAATCAACATCCACTCCAAGCAGCTGCCATCATTAATCTTTCTTTGTAATCTGATTTTGTCACAACTTTATTGCAGAGTTTTGACTTTGTTGGTTTAAACTTCATCAGAGATCGTTTTGCTTTTAATTTAAATTGCAATAAATTTGATTATTTAAAAAAAAATCAGCTTCATACACTCTTAAAGGGACAGTTTAACTTAAAAGAAAAATTCTATCATCATTTACTCCAATTTGTTCCAATCAAAGTAGAGTTTTTTTCTTCTGTTGAACACAAAACAAATATATTTATATTTTAAATAATGTTGGAAACCGGCAGGCACTAACATCCATAGTAGATATGGCTCGATACCATAATTTGGGATTTGGTAAGATACCAGAATGTAATACCTTGGTATTGATACTAAATTGATACCCTAGGCGATAAATAACCAACCTCAAATGTAGAATTTAAATAATAATATATTTTAAATAATAATAATAATAATAAAAAAATACTTTTTATATTAATGCCTGGGTATAAATTAACAAAATATGTGACATTTTAATAAAAATACGTTAGCTAAACACATTATTGTTAACATATGTAGTTTACATTTACAGATTAGACATTTCTGGACCACTGTTAGGTCAGCTTACCTAATCAATGATAACAAAAGTTGCTTTACTGTTAATTGTATTCTAATAGTCAAGATTCAAAATCACTTGCTTATCCAGATCTTTTCGGTGAGTTTAGAGATCGATAGGTGAGTGCATTATTTGTCTCTCAAAATTCAGATGTAATAATCTATTATTCGCCACTGTTCAACAGTGCTTCACAATTTGCTGCTGAAAGTGGTAAACTTGACAAAAGAATGACAATGGATCACAAATTATGAAGAACTTCAGAATTGTAACCTGTACCAAAAGTAGAAAGTAAATAAAATTATGAATCAAACCTTTTAAATTAAAAAATGTACTGGTCTTTTTCCAGGACTGGTATATTGCGCATCCGTAATCCATGGGAAAAAATACTGTGGAGGTCAATGGTTATCTGTTATCTTCTTTTTTGTTCGACAGAAGAAAGAAACTCATATGGGTTTGCAACCACTTGACGTTGAGGAAATGGTGAGAGTTTTTTTTTTTAGTTTTAGATGAGTTATCCCTTTGAAAATTAAATTTCCAAAATCAGATTTTATCACTCACTCACACCTCTCACTCCTTCTGCTTAGTCTCTGATTTATCAAGGGTCATCACAACAGAATGAACCACCAACTGCTCTGGTCTATGTTATTGAATGTAGTGGATGACCTTCCAGCCGCAACCCAGCACTGACAAACACCCATACACTCTCTCATTTACACACGCATTCATTCATTATGGCCAATTTAGTCGGCCTAAATTGAGTTGACCCCACAAATTTCACTTCTAAAAAATATTTTCTTCTTCCTGTTTTGACATTTAAAAAGCAAAAGAACCTTTTTTCAGCTGTAAAGAAGCTTTTGCAGAATGTAAATCTTTTATGGAACTATCGAAGCGAGTAAATAAGAGTGCGTTTTTAAAAGTGTACCGTCAGTAAGAACTGAATTTACTCATCAAAATATGAACTACAGCAACTGTGAAAGCAAAACCGAGGACTAGCGGATCATGAAAGGTTGCGCCGGTTAACATTTTGATGAGTAAATTCCTCCTTTTAGAGAGCGCGCTGGGATGTTTTTGTTACTCCCTGGTGAGAAAGCGTACTAGCTGAATTCACTGGCAAGCTGCCACCGAGCAGAGTTAGCAGAGCTTTCTTTTTGTCTCACGCTACAAAAGGCAATCACTAGCATTTTCTTCATGTGTTTAGAAACAAAACAAAAATCCACTGTGCTTACAGACTATCATGTGCATGTTGCTGTGGTTTAGTGGTGGAGTCCAGAAGTCTGAGACCACATTCAAATTCAGTGATTCAAAATCTAATTTAAGCCTAGAAATAGACAGAAAGGTTTAGGGTTGAAAATGAAAACCAAGCCATTATTCAAATATGTGTATACAGTACTTGTGACACTCATGTAAATAAATACTTTTTTTTGCACCAGTTGAATTCAAAATGCTTTATTAAGAATGTTTTATCATTCTCAAGACAAACAAATCAGATTTTAAACAAACTTGTGGGGGTCACTCAACCAAATCTCTTTTTTTTTTTGTTTTGTTTTTAACTCAAATTGCAGTACAGATCATTTCACACACAAAAGTAAGTGCTTTTAGTTTACTATGTGATTCTTCTTGTCTTTTTTTGCAGGTGTCACGTCTCTTTCGCAGGCCTTGTGCTCCAGTGATGACTACTCCAACTCTCTTCTTCATCTGGATCTGAGTAAGAACCCTGGCATTCTGTCTGGAGAAGATGCAACGGTTAGAACTTGCTTTTATTTTAATGTTACTTTCAATGTTCTTAAATTAAGCAAGTTACTTTAGTTGAAGAGGCAGTTTGGTGGTTATTGCAGTATTGGAAAAGCAACATAAGTTTAATTGTATTTTTCCTAGCTACTAGATAGTTTAAAATGGTTAAATGTAGACACTAGTGCGTTTGTGCAATTGAATATGTTTTCTTACTTTCTTTACTACTCTCAACTTCAACCTGCAAAAAATCTAGTGTTTTGATAATGCAGAAAGCACCATTTTAGTTTAAAAGTGGTGGGGTTGTGGATTTGTCTACATTTGGAAAATGTGCCCAGGGATACATTTTTGAGAACCGACAAATATGTGCTTGTGCGTACATATGGCTACCTTTTGTGTGTAAAATGAACAATATAGGGTGATGGTTTGCTTTTGAAAACACTCGATTGTGTCAAGGGGAGGGGGTGAGTGAGTCAATCGATATCAAACTGATATATTATGCATGACGACCAACTGGCTTCTCTCAAGGACGCGCATGAGAAGAACGTTAAGATATGGAGAAATGTCCACCGTACATGTGGTGGATGTATGAAAAATGGCACATACAAAATTGTACACGGCTGCCTCAAGTGAATTTGTGAAAACTGTGTGAACGCAGGAGGAAAATTGCCAGAAAAAAAGCGTTTAGAATGTGCTGACGTGAGGCATCTACTTCAGCCTGTCAGAATATTTAGATGCATTCATATCCGCCCTGTTTATGAAAATAAAAGCCATTGAATAAAATTTTTATTCTTTGAGTAAAAACCATTGCCTGGAGGCATCCGAAACATATGCCCGATCCACCTCAGCTGACTTCTCTCGATGTGGAGGAGCAGCGGCTCTACTCCGAGTTCCTGCCGGGTGACAGAGCTCCTCACCCTCTCTATAAGGGTGCGCCCTGCAACCCTACGAAGGAAACTCATTTCAGCCACTTGTATCCGAGATCTTGTCCTTTCTGTCATGACCCAAAGCTCATGACCAAAGGTGAGAGTAGGAACGTAGATTGACCGGTAAATCGAGAGCTTTGCCTTTCGGCTCAGCTCCTTCTTTACCACAACGGACCGCTGCAGCGATCCCCCTGTCAATCTCACGCTCCATCCTTCCCTCACTCGTGAACAAAACCCCAAGATAATTGAACTCCTCCAACTGGGGTAAGGACTTTCCTCCAACCTGGAGGAACAACGTCGGGCACAGAAACTGGCTCTTGGGACATGGAATGCCTTTAGATGTCTCTAGGACAAAGCAGGTGCATGAATGCTAAAGCTTTAAATTAATCAACAAAAGCCCGACCCCTTCTATGTTTACAAATACAAGTGTAGCCATTTAAAGGTCATTTCTGGTTAATGATGTCAGAATTTACTGGTATTTTGGAATAGATGTGTGAATGTTTTTTCCCGGAAAAATTCTGGATTGTTCTTGTCTGTGTGAACAGCACATAGTTAAATTCACTGTTAAAGTCGTTCTGGAAATTTTCCAGATATTTACCGGTATCACTGTGTGATAGGGGCTATAGGTCCCTGTACATATTTCTTGGTTTTTAAAAATGTAGTCATGTGCACATAATTCCAATGTGCTTGGGTTGATATTTGTTTACTATCTGCATTAGTGCACAATACGATAGGTCAGTAAGCACAAGAGTGTTCCATTACAAAAAAAAAGTCAATTATGTCTTTAAAAAAAAAGATTGCCTTAAATACCAGCTTGTTTAGTTTACTTTGCTGTGGTGTGGGAGAGCAGCTGATGTGAGTAGTGAAAACTCAGGACTTTTAATGAGCCAGTGGAATGAATTTGCAGCAGAATGGAGGACAAGGCCATAGCCAAAATGTTGAGTCGTGTTT